>NC_051161.1:17902923-18172923 GCF_013339745.2 Dermacentor silvarum
TGCTGCTGCTGCCTGCCGCTGCTGCCGCTGCCGCCGCTGCTGCCGCTGCCTGCCGTGCTCTGCTGCTGCCGCTGCTGCTGCTGCTGCTGCTGCTGCTGCCTGCTGCTGCTGCTGCTGCTGCTTGCTGCTGCTGCTGCTGCTGCTGCTGCTGCTGCTCTGCTCTGCTGCTGCTGCTGCTGCTGCTGCTGCTGGCTGCTGCTGCTGCTGCGCTGCTGCTGCTGCGTGCTGCTTGCTCTGCTGCTGCTGCTGCTGCTGCTGCTGCTGCTGCTGCTGCTGCTGCTGCTGCTGCTGCTGCTGCTGCTGCTGCTGCTGCTGCTGCTGCTGCTGCTGCTGCTGCTGCTGCTGCTGCTGCTGCTTGCTGCTGCTGCTGCTGCTGCTGCTGCTGCTGCTGCTGCTGTGCTGCTGCTGCTGCTGCTGCTGCTGCTGCTGCTGCTGCTGCTGCTGCTGCTGCTGCTGCTGCTGCTGCTGCTGCTGCTGCTGCTGCTGCCTGCTGCTGCTGCTGCTGCTGCTTGCTGCTGCTGCTGCTGCTGCTGCTGCTGCTGCTGCGGCTGCTGCTGCTGCTGCTGCTGCTGCTGCTGCTGCTGCTGCCTGCTGCTGCTGCTGCTGCTGCTGCTGCTGCTGCTGCTGCTGCTGCTGCTGCTGCTGCTGCTGCTGCTGCTGCTGCTGCTGCTGCTGCTGCTGCTGGCTGCTGCTGCTGCTGCTGCTGCTGCTGCTGCTTCTGCTGCTGCTGCTCGCCTGCTGCTGCTGCTGCTGCTGCTGCTGCTGCCTGCTGCTGCTGCTGCTGCTGCTGCTGTATGCTGCTGCTGCTGCTGCTGCTGCTGCTGCTGCTGCTGCTGCTGCTGCTGCTGCTGCTGCTGCTGCTGCTGCTGCTGCTGCTGCTGCTGCGCTGCTGCTGCTGCTGCTGCTGCTGCTGCTGCTGCTGCTGCTGCTGCTGCTGCTGCTGCTGCTGCTGCCTGCTGCTGCTGCTGCTGCGGCTGCTGCTGCGCTGCTGCTGCTGCTGCTGCTGCTGCTGCTTCAAAACACGGACGAGGGGGATTGGCCACACTGGATAAAATAAAACACACTCAACAACGAACAAAAGGGGTACAGGCGAACAATCAAAATTAAGATTTTGGCAACTCCTTAACACAGATTTTGAGAGGTCCTATACATAAACAACTAAATAAAATATTAAGAGAAAACTAACTACAAAAATAAACATAAAATAACATGTCCCACGGTCGGTACCCTAGCAGCGTAACCTTCCGGATGCTTCAATGAATTTGTGTACAGCAGTGATCAATCATTGAAGCCTGACTTGAGCCTAGTTGACAGGCCCCAAAAGACAAAATGTTTGGCGTTGTACGTGCCAAACCCAGATTACTAAAAAATAACAGAAACATTCTATGGAGGGAGGAGAAGCGGTGGCTAGAAAGAAAGAAAGAAATGGTCAATAGTTTCCGGTTGATTACAAAACGAGCAGAGGTCAGTGATTGATAAACCAGATCTATGGAGGAGGAGGAGGAGGAGGAATAAACATTTATTGCGGAACCAGCTCTTTAAGATGGCCGGGCCTAAGCCTCCCATGAGGGGACGTCGAGGGCTTGCCTCGCGCCGCCTCACGGGCGTGCTGGGTCGCCCAGGTTTGGTCGTCGAGGGCGGAGCTCCGCAGAGCCTCACGCAACCTCGACGAGAGGGTCGTGGTGTTAATGTGTGTGTACTGTGCTGGGCACTCCCACAGCATATGCGGAAGCGTAGCCGGGTGAGTGCCACAGCACCAGCAGTTGGGGGTATTGTAAACTTCAGGGAATATAAGATGGAAGCGGGTGGGTGAAGGGTACGCATTTGTTTGTAGCAGACGCAGGGTGGTAGCCTGCGCCCGGCTGAACTTGGGGTGAGGTGGGGGGAAGGTTCGGCAACTAAGGTAAAATGCCTTAACGAGATCGTTGTAAGTAGTCAGACTGTCCCTGGTGTCCAACTCAGGAAAATGCGAGAAAGAAGATCTCATTGGCGGGCTGAGTCTCGCGAAATCTTGCGAAAGCGAAACTATCGCCTAATTTTTTTTTATCTTCATAGATCTGGTGCCCGAGACACTGCAGACGAGTTGGACACCAGATCTATGAAGATAAAAAATTAAGCGATAGTTTCACTTTCGCAAGATTTCGCGAGACTCAGCCCGCCAATGAGATCTTCTTTCTCGCATTTTCCTGAACCTTGTGCACATGCGTTCATGCCGATTCTTTGGGAAAAGTGAACGCCCGAGAACACCTCCCCAACACACTTCATATGCGAGTCTTAATATACTAGTCATGCTGTTCGCATTTTGCAAGCTTCACCGTGGCGTTGTCGCCTGAATACCCTAATTAGGTAACGTCTTTATTTTATCTTAGAGTTAACCTTCGAAGCGGGGAACGAAAATGACGTTTCACGAGGCAGGTCTCCTGACACGCGACACGCGCCTGCCCGTGACCGCAAAGGTCGAAGATGGCTCTTTTCTTTCGAAGACGCTTGGCAGCCCTCGACCTGGACACGAGCGAATCGTTTGACTGCTTCGATGCGATTGGACACGGCCTCTACCAACAGCGCCTCTTCTTTCTCACTTTCGTCTTCTCCTTCCTCGTGCACGTCAACATACTAGCCTTCTATCTCATATCGGGTGACGTGGACCACTGGTGCCGGCCACCGGCTGACTGGACTATGTCCGTCGCCGCCTGGAGGAACTCGGCCATTCCTTTGGAGGCGGACGGCAGTCCCAGCCAGTGCACCGTCTACAAGAATCCGGGCGACCCGAACGACACCGAAGTGGTCGCTTGCGACCGCTGGGACTACGATCCGAAGAACGAGAAAAGGACCATCGTGAGCGCCTGGAACCTGGTATGCCACCGGCGACCTCTGATCGCGGTCATACAGCTCGTGTCCCTCGCCGGTTCCGTCGTGTTGCCCAGCATTGCCGGCTACCTGGCGGACTGCGTCGGTCGCCGCCCCGTGCTCCTGATGTCCGCAGCCATGCTCATTGTGGGCACGTGCGGCAGCTGCTTTGCCGACACGTACGTCGTGTACGTGGTGATGAGGTTTGTCAACTCTGGCTGCGCGGGCGCGGCCGCCCTGGTGTCCTGCATGCTGGCGTTCGAGGTGACCAGGCACGAGTACCGAACGACATACACTGTTGCGGTCACACTGATGGCCGTCTTGCTCTCCGAGCTGTGGGGCGACATGGTCAGGCAACTCAGCCTCGAAAAGTTTCTGCTCCAAGCGATCTTCCTGGCGCCCACAGCCGTCGCATTCAGCACGTTCTGGTTCGCCGACGAGTCTGCACGCTGGCTCATTTTTAGCAGAAAGATGACCTCGGCCGAGGCAGTCATGTTGGTGGCCGCGAAGATGAACAACGTTCCGCTGCCCACTACGGCCTGTCTGCTGAACAAGCTAAAAGCGGAGGCGCTCAAATGCGAGGAGCGTCTCAGAACGCCGGCGATGCGCGGCGAAAACTCGTGGGCGAATTACATACCACTACGGGCGCACTTCATGTTCGTCACATATTTCTCTGCCTCATTCACGTACGTTGTGCTGCTCCAGTCGTCGCTGAAGACACTAGACTCGTGGGCCCGTTGGCTGTCGCTATCCGCCAACATGCTGACGACTCTGCTCACATACACACTCATAGGTCGGGTAAGGCCGCTGGAACTGCTCATGCGCAGCTGCGGTCTTCTCGGCGGCCTCGTCTGCCTACTCAGCGTGACCATCGAGAGCCCGGTGGCGGTGCTCGCCCAGCTGATCTTCATCCCAGCCGAGGCCTTCGCACTAGCGATCAACGTCTTGGCGGGTGTTTCTGTGTGCGAGGTGTTCCCGACTGCCGTACGTGGGACTGCATTGGGCTGGTCCTTCGGCATCGGCCGAGTGGGCGGCGTCTGCGCTACGTTCGCATCGGTGCTGAGGAATATCGGTCGCGAGGACGTATCGTTGGCCATCGCGGCATGTATGATGTTCCTCTCGCTGGCGGCGCTCATCTGGATGCCGGGAAAGAACACGGGCCCCACGATCAACCTACGAAAGATCTCCGTCACATGCAGCCAAAGCCTGGATCACATGAAGATGACGCTGGAGCCGCAAGATTACCGGAAGCACGACAGGAGCCGAGCCAGCTACGACAGTAGGAAGTCCAACCTTTCGCTCTCGTCTCGAAAGCACAGCGACTTTTGGGACACTTAGTGCGAACCCAACTTATCAAACCAATAGCACTGTATGCCTGAGCTGTTGTAATGGCTTCTCTGAAGTTATTGCATTTCTTTTTTTTTTTTATTTACGTGGCTGTAGAGCAGGTGATATGATCAACGTGTTATTTAACGCCAGTAGCCATGCGAGTTCACTTGATCGCGTATGCTGTCATTAAAATATTATGAAGTTCAAATGAAATCAATTGCAGGGTTTAACGTCACAAAGCATAACGCAAGCCATGTGTGACTGCGGTCTAAATTCTGCCACCTGGGTTTCTTTACGTCATTTTAAATCTAAGCAAACGAGCGTTTTAATTTGGCATTGTCAGACCAGTTTTCTTTTCAGCTGTCTAACTATGTCGTTGTCTAGCTATCTTACCAAAAACCTATCCCGACGAATTCCCAAATATCTAAGAGAAACTTGCGGCCGAACTCGGCTCACGATGGCTGTCGACTGATGTGAAAAGCAATCGAGCAATGCAGTGACAGGCCATATCCCTGAAGTCATGTTTATTTAACGACGGTATGCCGACAACGGTATGACAACGGATGCATGATAACGAATGAATGACGACAGAATGATCACGATAGAATGATGAACTTTCTTTCTAATCGTTAGAAATTTACCTCTGTTAATGACTTGAACTCTTCCCCATCTGACGTTACTTCTGGTGTGCCACAAGGCAGCGTCCTCGGGCCTTCTATATTTTAATCTAGATCAACGGCCTTCCGAACGGCCTACCTTCCCATTTTTCTTCACCTAATAATAAACAATGATAACAAGAGGGATAAATAGTAATTGTTGACTAGGTAGATGAAATCAACGCTCAGAAGCCCAGCACATTCTATGAGTACGTTAACGAGAAACCGAGACACCTATAGAATGAACACTATAAAATCGGGTCTACGCGTGCTTTGGGTATTCTGTTCGTGTAAGAGGCAGATTCCAGACAGACGTCTCTGCTGCAGCTAAGCCGTTGAGCCAAAGTGAGCCAAAGCCTCTCTGACGTCGGCCGAGGCGAAATCATTCGTCGCCTGTTGAACACAATTTTGCGCCATCTTATAAATCTTGACGGAGTAACAACTGATGGTAATGGATGGAGAATTAGCTCAGCGTAAACGCGCGGAACAAGTATTACGAACTTGCGATTAGCCTCACGTAAAAAGCGAAAACAAAATCGCAGTGACGTCTTGATTAAGGCGATTAAGACCATTGCGACGACAGGTCTGATTAACAAGTTTTCCTGATGCCGATGTCATTCTGCTGCGCGTTAGTGTTGGGAGGGCGTGAGGGTCTGATATCCGGAGCGCTCGCGGGTTCAGACAAGCTTGTGGGGTCATTCACGCGTGCCTGTCGGCGACGCCCTGCAACGTTCCCGCTTCGACATGAAGTTGCGAGCAAGCAGGGGGACCACCTAACTTAAACTAATAGGATTACCAGTCTACCGTAGCTCCATCAACACAGGCACGAGAACGCTGCCTTCAGTCGGTGACTCCTACGTAAACGGCTCCCAGAGTTTACCAGTCCTGTTAGTTCTAACGAGGAGTTGTGATGCTGACGCCGAAGTTTACAAGTTAGCGTCCACTGGTTGTTCCCGTAGGAACAAATTTTTATAGACGTAACAGATGAGGACAGCTCTGCCTTATTCATTTGGTTCTCGGAGCCTTAACAGCTTTAGTTTCTCCAATTTACAGCGCATACAGTAACTATTAACCGGTGCGTATAATATAAATGAGTGAATGCTGAGACAGGACTCGCTAATAAAACAGAAAGAACAAGCAATTTATCAAGGCATACACGAAAAAAAGATAATCAGCCAATTTCGGCGATTCTGCCGATTCTAAACTCCCTTACTCCGACAGCAGGCTCTCGCCGTGGTCATTGTCGTCTTCGTCCGCGACTTCCGCTGTGGCCTCCGAAATACACGCAACAGTCGCCGCTACTCTCGGATTCCCCGTCGTGCGCGCGACACCCCGCGGAAATCGCCAAGCTTCAACGTTGCGCAACAGCTCAGTGGTTAGTTCGCTTCCGGCTCCCAAATGCACATTACCTAGGGGGCACGACTTTTATATACCCAGTTTTGGTGCCGGTAAATGTTTTGTTTTTCTTTGCCATGAGGCGAGGGTAAAGAAAAAGTTGAGAAGGTGGTCTGAATATACAGTGTATACAAGTAAGGACGTACACAGCAAGCTCAGCTTCGAACATTTAACTGCTCCCGCAGTAATACAACACGCAAATAGAAACAATAATAATAATAATAAGATTGAATATTTGAACAGACATTAAAGATAAACACTAAACCAGTTTAGATGGATAAAGTACTCTTGAAAAACTCATAAGGAGAGCCATTAGCACAGCGCCCTCCGGTTGCTATTAGCACGCGGGGTCAATGTACCGTTTGCCCGCACATGAATTAAAGGGACAATGAAGAGAAACACTAAATGGGTTGAAGCTAATCAAAACTCCATTCTCATTAATTTCGCGGCAGGAGGCTTATTACTAAATGAAAGAACCCAACTTGCATTTTCTTCTCTTTCTTTCGCGCCGAAAACTCAAGCCGGTATACGTCAGTGTTACGTCATAGACTTTAAAGCATATTCTCGTATTGGGCCGCCGTGATGCGGCAAGTGTTACTTAAACTTGTCTAATATTTCGCTCTTTTAAACTAAAGTGCAGTCTATCATTATCGATAAAAAATTAAACTAGGTCCGAGCATATCCCGCCAAAATCAATGACGCTACGGAAAGCGGATGTCGAAACTTCAAGACGGTGTCGCCACATATATTTCGTTTTTGCGTCTTTTCCTGCTTACTCGTAGTCAGGTTAACGACTTTCTTTTTTTAACTTTTTGGTATTGTATAAATTTAATTTGCTTATATACAGCTCAAATTACTTTTCTTTTCTTTAGTGTTTCTTTAAAGAAAATAGAAAAATAAATAAATTAGTGGGCTAAAAAGGGAGTCCGTCTATACATGCGATTCTGTCGCTTTTATTATTTTCCTTAGAATAGGTCTAAGAGTAGAAGAGTAGACAGGGGATAAAAGTGAAATGAAAACCTGACGTGATTATATGAATTTACACAAGTTCGACAGAACGGTAGTGCGTCATAGTACAAAGTCTAGCACGGTTAGTGTACATTCCTGTGCATGCAAAGAAGAAGGAATTTAAAATACGATCATACTTAATGCTTGCGAAATAACGATTAAAACGTTACAGCAAAAAGAAAACAGAAAATCGTATTGTAATGCAGCTTAATTATTGCAAGACAAGATCGTACGCAAAACTCGAGAACAGGTTAAATACATTGCTATTATCAATCGCAACAGTCTTTCACGAGCGACGTAGTACGTCGAAAATATGCCGACAACATAAGGGCTTCATATTACAACCTAACACAAGGAAACACAACGAACAAGCATATAGCCTATGTATACTGCGCAAACACCACCTGAAGAAAACTCATAACCTAAGTTCCACGCTATACATCGCCTGATTCGACGTGAAAATCTTTTTTTTTTTTTATCACGCTAGTGTCTTCCGCTTACCTACCCTCACCTGTGCAATTATAACGCCATGCGATACATTTTTGCTGTCTCTTATACTGCTGGACAGGTCACGGCAAGCCAAGCTTGATTAACGGTTTGAACTCGCAAGGCAGTGTGCCAATGCACTTCTGCGCTAGAGATGCGCAAAACGATAGAGGTTTATTTTTAATCAAGAACTTTTTCCGAGAAATACAGAGTATTCATGCGACTTAACGGACGCCACATGCGCTTTTCATAGCTTCCACGGTGCTGCTTGAGATAAATGGATCGAGATAACACGCAGCTCTTGATCCTGCTGACTGCGCAACATTAAGACCGCTGCGATGACGTCGTTGCACACACCCTACGTATAATTTTGTTGGAGGCTTTAGAAGTTCGCCATGTTGAGCTGTCAATATGCGACAGCTTCTGCATTTCTTCAAGGCGAGTGGACTGTACGAATGCTTGTGAAAGAGGACATTCCTCTGCGAATGTTTTCACAATGACTCACTTTTTTTTTCTTTTCTTTCTTGTTTATTCTTCTCCTTTTCAGCCTCCCCAATTGTAGGGTAGCCAACCGGGCACCTCTGTGGTGAACCTCTCCACCTTTCCCTCTTCGTTGTTCTCTCGTGTAACACATACTTAAACAGTGCGTTTTTAGTTAGCATTTAAGTCGCTGTTGCGTACATAATTTATTTATTTATTTATTTATTTATTTATTTATTTATTTATTTATTTATTATTTATTTATTTATTATTTATTTATTTATTTATTTATTTATTTATTTATTCAGCAAAGAACATGAAGCAAGTATCAGTATTATACGTATCAGTATTATACTGATATAGCATCTGTCCGCCCTCAATTTTAACCATATCAGCTCCAAAACGAAGGCGCATCGTCACCATCTTTACCAAAGAAACACAAGTGTATTCCGGTCCGCGAATTAACTAGGCGGCGCACTCGCAAATTGCAGTGAAAGCGTTTGTTGCTCGTGTTGCCTCACCACGTGTATTCACAGAAGGCCAACCAAGACTCAACCGTTTACAGCCTTCCCAAGCCTGTACACGCGTACCCCCCTCTCGGCAATGCGTAAAACAGCAACAACACCGTCACTTCTATATACCGCACGTATCCAGGCATCCAAACGTGCCGCCGTCGATTAACTTTACCGTCGCTCTCAGTGTAAGTCTGATATTTATTCAGTGAATGGGGTAAGCCTGGATCCCCCTGCAGCAAACCAGAAAGCAATTCCTCGCCGGCGTGCGTCCTTCGACGCATAGTGCTTCACCGATCGCACGCTGGCCGGAGCGAACAACGTAAATGCGTCTCCTGCATCAGTGACACGGTCGTCGCACGTTCTGCGTTACGTCGAATCTCCGGCGTTTGCAGTTTTTATTGAAACGCTCTGCTGGAGTAACGAGACAGAGAGAACGCGATTAATAAGAAGATCGGAACATTACCAATACCCCCACTGTCTGCAAAACTGATGTATTCTGATTGATTGATTGATTGATCAATTTATTGATTGATTGATTGATTTTTAGCGTCCCAAACGAACACAGACATCGTGAGACATGTCGTAGTGAAAGACACTGAATTTTCGCCGTCTGGAGTTCCTAAAACATGCACCGTAAGCTCGGTACCCGAATGCTTTAGCATACCATCCCCGTCGGCAGGGAATCGAACCCGCGGCATCGTGCTCAGCAGCGGGACGCCAAAACACTGAGCCTGCTCGGCGGATGCAGTGAAATAGCTACAGCGCATTGTCCGGCTGCAATATGACATGCAACGTCTTTATCGCGGAGAGCTGCGTGCCTGCCGGCACTCAGGGATCACTTTCATCTTCCGACCACCGACCTAACGGCTGTGAAGATAACGACGTTCGGGAAACATTTGTAGTTCTAGGTCGGGACGTTGATTAAACGCACTTCCGATTATGTTCCCAACGCTGGGGATTAATTTCGTCGACTAAGGACGATGCCTAGGCCTGTTGGCGAAAAGGAGAGATCAGTGCAGGTAATTAACTAAGAGGGACACGAAAACAAGGTAACAAACGAAGGAGGAGGAAGAAAAGAGCATGCGCGCAGACGTGGAAGATCTATAGGCTAACAAATGAAGTATAGAGGAAGTGACAGGGCGCACCATGTGTTTTACACGCGTTCTCTGTTGCCACAGCAGCGCGTTTCAATCGATCGCTATGATCCAGGCAGTGATACAAATACACAACCCCAACTCTCGGACAGGCAGTGTGATGAGGAAAGAAAAGAAAATCAAGAAATAAAATCCCATGTCCACCATCAAAAATCAATAGAAGGGTAGCTATAGAGTACGAACTGAAACTCATCTTTGTGCTCTGGCATGACTCGCTACATAAATAAATGAAATTAATTGCAGAAAAAAAGAGCCCGCACGCGGACCCTGCCGGACCTCGCTATTAATCACACGTGACCGACTGTTTGATCAGGAGACCGTATAGCCTTGGGGGAAGACTAATATCCTTGTTCGCTGCTGCTTCCTTCAAAATTCTTTCTCCTCAAATTATCTGGAGCACTAACGCCAGTACCAGCAGATGGTCGGTCTGGGATCCGAAAGTTCTCTCATCTCCGGGAGGATATAGTGCGCAAAATGCGGTGGAAGGCGCTAACGCTTTTGATTGTGGCACTTGGAAACGACGTCCTTTGTTGCAAGCCTTTCGAAATGTGTGAGTGTCTCGCTGTTCACTATACGCGGAGAACGCGTGCGTTCATTGCAAATGGCATAGATGACATCAGAATGATCTCCCTGCGACGTATATGCTGCCACGTCTAGATATTATTACGTAGCATACTCGGTGTCATATATGCCACCACAAAAGTTATGAAAGTGAGCCGGTAAAAGTTTTAAGCTAGGTGAATACGCGCGCTAGTAAAACGCGCACGCGCGCACCCCTGTTATGGATCACCGTATACGTCCACACTCAATCATACGCGTTGATGCGGAAGTAATTGCCAGTGAATTCAATCTGAAAACCCGGCAACGTGTTTCACTTAGCTTGGGCTAAGCTTTAGAAATATGCAGATGCTACGTGGCTGGACAGAACCAAGGCAATGTTGTTTGCCGTCGCTTGCAGATACTCAGATTATTTTTTGCATTCCGCCTAACTACCTAATTAGTCTTAATTAATTATTCAACTTCTCAATTATTATAATTAGATGAAAAGTGTCAATGAGAAAATTGTAGAGCAACACGAGAAACTCAGGATACAGCTTTCTGTCGTTCAATACGTGCTGCAAAAAAGTGTGTTTTTTTTTTTTTCGAGCGTGAAATAAGCCCGCAAATACACGCAAAATTGCCCCGTGACTGGCCGCTCGAGGAACTAATTTACGATAACTTACAGCACTCCGCTGCAATCAGTTGACATAGAGAAAACATGCGCTCTTCTTGGTGTACTACGACTACAACAACTATTGTGCTTACGCGGTATTATTTCTCAGATGATTTTAAGATATCTGTTCGCAAAAATGTAACATTACGTATAACAGAGCGCTTCGTTAAACCACGTTGTCATACTAATTATGATAACAAGAGACGCGAATATTATGTTCCAAATCTTTTAATTAAAATTAACGATGACTCACCCAGAATTACATCCAAAATAAAAATGCGTAGAAATATTAGAAAATGGTGTGTGGCTTTAGGAGCCAATATACTATAATGTAACATAAGGGTACTTTCATGTGCTGCAATACCTTGGCGTCAAATACACGCTTTTTTTCCCTTACTTTCTTCTTTGATAAACGTCATTGATTTCTATGTAAAAAACTCGGCTTTTGTAAGATGCTGTAATATACACCTGGAATGTCATTTGCTTTTTTAATTTAGTGAAGAGGATTGTTTTGAATTTGCGAAAATAATATGCAGCATGTGATGTTGGTACATTAACTCTGTGGCACAAGCTTTGTTATACATATTTAGATGTTCCATCGACTACTGCCTGGTTGGTCGACAAGCGCAATGTGCTTAGACCAATCAATTGAGTGCTGTCTCAAATAAATTTATTTTTAAGTAAAAATTTCATTGAATTGTGAATTGTGATATCGAGCAATTAAAGACCATCACCTTCTAAAATTTGTTTTCATGCAAGGACTTACCAATACAAATATTACACGTTTTCTCTAAACAACAATTTTTTACTTGCAAAAATCCACATTAACTATACGGTACCAAAAGAGTTGATTTTAATTAAATTGCGGAATTCTTTGCCTTGTAATATTAAAACTGCTGCTTCTGTGTCATAATTTAAACGTTTTCTTCATGATTTGAATTGCAATTAATAACACAATTTGACTAGTAAAATAAGTTGACATTTATCGTTTTGTGCTGATTCATGACTATTTATTTAATGACTAGAATTGTTTAATCGCTGAAATGATAGTACTTGCTTAATTATTGTATTAATAATTGTGTCACTGCTGGTATTCTTTCGTAACATTTTTTATTATTATTCTTTTTTGCTGTTTAGTAGCTTTACATTTCATATTAGCAAAACTTTGAGCACAGCGTTCTGGAAAGCGAAACATTTCTCGAACAGCGAGGAGCAGTCCCAAGTACAGAGTGTCGAACCGAAACTTTCTTTCTTTCGTTCTGGTTGTCGTTTCGGTTCACTAAAAGCGGTTCAGTTCCGGTTAAACTGTAAAGATGTAAAGATTCAAACCGTTTCGAACCGGTTGAAGTTCATTTGCATAACCGAAGAATAATTACTCGAAAACGGCAGAAATTTATTTTGCACAGACTCGAGGCTGCTGCTAATCTGCACTGAAAGATTACACCTGTTGTTTATTCTTCAGACCACACGTAGTTACCAAACAATTATGCAGATCGAATGCCAATGCAAGAACTATGCGAAGCGAAGTTTTATACAGGGAGAGAAAGTGAGACAGGAGAATATATCGAGGAAACGCGGGGAGTTTTCCAGCTTGCTACTCTGCTCAGGGGGAAAGATAAAATGAGAAAAATAGGGGACTGAGGAGTAATTATGAAGACAGGCAGGGGGATGTGATGATACACACGTTCGTGTTCGAAGCGCCTGTGCACAGCCTTAAATCTGGGCCTGTGGTAACTAAATATTCTAAGAGTGCCTCGATGACTCGCTTAATTCATTGATACGTCCGGTAAATGGCTCAGTAACGCTTTTTCACTGAACAGCGCCTGTTGTTAACTGACGCTAACGAAGCGATCAATGCCTGCTGTTCAGTCAAACCGGGGACAAGCAACAAGCATGTGTGCTCCGATGTCTCAGGTACTTCGCGCGCATCGCAGTCTGACGAGTCCACGCACCGCCGGATACGATGCAAACATTGTCGCGTTAGCACAGCACAGCACCTAGCCTGCCGCTGCCGCAATACGCTGAAAACCTTACAACGGTGCTCCTACTTTTGAAATCACGGGAACAGGATGTGTGTTTAAAAATGAGGCACCATAGTTAAGCCACAAGTGAAGGCAATGCATGGGTGAAAAGCTCCAGAAAAGGTGGCCAACCTGAACCGAAACCATTTTTTTTTTTTCATTTCGGTCTCGCTACTGCACGATGCGCCAAATGTGCGAAATGCACCGAACAGACAAAACTTGTATGTTTCTATTAAAAGCGAAGCTTTTCTTTGCGAACCTCGCCGGGTTTCGTGACCGTGGCTGCAGCCTTGCCGAGTAGGCTAACCAATCACAGCGGAGTACGCGCGCCGCGCGCGCCGATGCGTTCCTTGCAACATCACCAGATGGCGCTTCAGCTCCGGCAAAGGTAGGGAGCCTACATGCAACGCCGTTAGGCTCCCTAGGCTAAGGCCCCTGTATGTTGGACCTTAGGCTGCGCCGGCCGTGCGGCGGAATAAAAAAAAATTAAAGGAAAAACAAAAATCTCGTCTTCGCGCATCCGCTGCTACAGGGTACTGAGGAAGTAAACGCTTCTTGCGGATAGAACGGATTCGAATTGTGATACGTACGTATGCGCATGCTGCCTCTGAAACCATAATGAGTTCAAGGCGACCGTCGTATTCCCGCTAGTAGTCAGCAAATACGCTTAACAAAATGCTCGGTGTAGTGTGCGTGCGTGTGTGTTTCGACTCTTTATGCACTCACACAAAGCGTCGCTGCATATAGATTCCAACTCATTGGATCTGCTGCATTTTTTCTATCTTCTAAATAAAGTGCAGCACTACTTCAGGCACTGCACTCGAACACACTGTACTATATATAGCGTGGTATCACCCCGGAACTAGTGCAGAGAGTGCGGCCAAATCGAAGAGACCTGTAGCTTATATGGAGCCAATATATGATAATAATATTCGCGTGACGTCACTGACGCCATGCTACTGTTCCGTTCACGCTATACGTAAGCGTGTTGAGATAACGAGCAGCTTTTCAGCGTTTGTACGATCATGACATAACGAGCAGTGTTCTAAACGAGGGCGATCAGGCTTAGAAGGCTGGAATGAAGCCCGACCTACCCGACAACTACAACCGTTAGGTGATGGACAGCAAGTTTGCGAAGAGACTGCTGTAGTTATTGCACGATGCAGACTTGGAAGCTTTTAACTTTCCTTTATTCTTTATGCCTTGTGGCAAATCTTCCCGGCTAAAAGAAAAAAATTACCATGCTAAAGAGACAGCGGAGATGATGGGCACCTAGCTAGTCCTGGCTTTTGGGCTATGCTAAGCACTACCAAGTCATCCCCAGCACTTTCCGGAATTTATTGATTATTGATCGATTATCAAGTAGCTACTGATTAGCTATTGATTGGCTATCGATTGGCTATCGCACGTATTTGGGCTAGGCTAAGCACTACCAAGTCATCCCCAGCATTTTCCGGAATTTATTGATTGATCAATTATCGATTAGCTATTGATTGGCTAACAATTGCCTACCGATGACTACCTAAGCTTAAGCAGTCCCAACCATGCTTAGCTGACTTAGCCAGGCTCAGCTTCGCTAGTTCACAGGGGTATGTGCCATTGCGCTTGGACCCTTTCTGCACTGCCGCCAAGGTCGGCCCACATTTTTAATAGCTCCGCTGTTTAAAACAAGTCAGTATATGCGCTATTTGCTGCTAGGTCAGTATCTCGCTCGATGTGTTATGTGCATATATCTATAAATGTTATATGAGCGTCTTATGCAAACTCCAGCAAAGAGGCTTATGACGTGCGGAACGCTGACGATTTGGGTGATCTGGCATGACGGTAGATCTGCCAATGTATGTTGAACTGCTAAGATGAAAGTTACTCCCAGAATCTATGGAGTAATGGTGCGCGCTATTGTTGAATTTCTTTATTCGCTTTCAGTTGGTACTGATGAAACTAAAACACTCGCCAAGAGTATAATAAAAGGACAGGAACTTGACGTTTCTGGACCCGTACGCGACCCTTGTTCACAATGACAGTAAACTCAATGGCTCTTATCTAAGTATGGGTGAGATGGCGCACTGCGCGTGCGTAGATTTCGGTCAGACTACCACGTATCCTGTTAATCGCTTCGCGCGTCGTCTGAATCGCATCGCACGCCGGTTGCCAACGCCGGATTTTCTGCGACACGGGGCCCTTAACGCTATCGCGTTAAAACTGTCAGCCCTTCCACTGAGGTGGAGATGGAAGACCAGCGAAGCTGTACTATGATGGTAATTATGTCCAATTATGACTATTAAGATGTGACGGTGTAATTGGTTATTTGAACTATTAAAGAATAAGAAATATATATGATCCGATGGCTTTCATTAATTTAGCGACCACAGAGACCATGGTCGCTACGGTAAACCGCCACAGGGTGCACGGCAAAGGTTGGCACGTTCTTCATAAACGCGTCACCAACGGCGCGCGCGAACGCGGGCGAAACGTCGCCGCCGTCGACAACACTTGTGCGCGTTGTTGGTGTGACCGCACACAACCGCTGTCAAAACAACGGCTACGTGACGGAACGGCTGAACGCCGTTGTCGACACTGTTAGGGGAGGAAGTCGCGTGGAGGAAGTCACTGCATGGGAAGTCGCGTTTGCTCTCCGCCCTGCGTTCGCTCTTCGCGAAAGCAAGCGTCCCTCGCCCTCGCGCGCTTTCACTCGCACATACAGCATACGGCCCCAATGAGAGGTTTTCTTTTTTCTATTGCCGGTCGCGACCATCAAATAATGCGCCCTTAACAGCTTCGCTGTAAAACCTTGCTGATACGCTTCCTTGACACTAAGCTTGGTAAATTTTGTTGCACCTGATATGTTCGCCCGCAGCGCTACGGCCCTTGGAATTAAGTGTATACACTCGTCCGCTATAGAAGTGAAAACCACTGCAGCCTCATTAGAAGAACAATCTGGGTGTAATAATTCAAAGTGTCCACACAACAGCGCCAATAATGTCAGCACGACTGAAGAATGGCACTGAATGAGATCTGTGTAAATCGTAAGTTGTGCTTCCGTTCTTGGCGCTGTTGCATTTGGACATGTTCGACGCTATAGCTGCCAAGAATGCGAATGCAATTATCTTTATTGAGGATTGGAACAGTGTGCGATAGCCATTCAGACTAAAACACAAATTGTGTGATATAAGAATCAGCTGTTCGATAATGCCGGGCCAGTCAGGGTGCCGACTTTAGAACCTGCCTTGCCAGTCCACCTCCATTGTTAAAGATCCCTTAAAAATATCTTGTTATTATCATAATAAGCGGCAGCTGTCACTCCTATCACTCACCAAGTTTTTGGGACGCGAGAGCAAAAAGAAAGAAACCAGTACTAAAACCTGCATTTGCCACTACCCAACAAAAAAAAAGAAAGAAAGAAAAGGTAAATGCTGCTGGCCAGGTTTGTCTCAATACGCGGCAGTGTTCGCAACGCAATCATTAAAGTGAGAGAGAGAAAAGTCATAAGGGAAAGGCAGGGAGGTTAACCAGGCTGAGCCCGGTAGGCAACCCTGCACTGGGGAAGGGGGAGAAGGGATTGAAAGAGGAGAAGGAAGAGAGAAGGAGAAAGATACGAAGATGAGAGGATTGATTCAGTAATCCTATCGCCTAAAGAATTATCAGAATCATTGGAAAAATTGCCAGAGGACTAGAAAACCGTTTTACAGCTCAGCTGCAATTGAACTTTGTCAAGATTGCATCCGAGGACAGTTTTATAAATGTGACGATTGAAGAGCGTTCGCACGTTGTAAGACTGCTACCTGCCTCAGCTCCAGGTCCAGATGGCATAACAACGAGCATGCTAAAAATATTATTCCACGTATCTCCACAGGACCTACTTAATATCATCAACTACTCCCTAAAGAACAGTTGGATTCCTCCAGATTGGAATCTTGCTAAAGTTCTCCCCCTACTTAAGAAACAAGGAGCGGGATTGCATATGGACAACATAAGGCCCATCGCATTAACATCTAACATTATGAAACTAATAGAAAGAGTGTTATACATCCGTATAATGAGGTTTTTAACTATTAACACATTACTGAGCTCATGTCAGATCGGATTTAGACCGGGATGCTTGATTTGGTGTGCGCACGTTGATTTGGAGGGACGCATTAAGCTTGCTCGTCACAGGCGACAGTTTGCAGCGCTAGTGGCACTTGATATAGCTAAGGCATACGACAGTGTAGAGCATATCGTTCACCTCAATATCATAAAGAACATGAATTTTCCTCCATATATAACAAATTGTATTTATGAATTCCTAAGATGTAGAAAATTCTATTGCTTACAAGGCGGTGTTTCGACGTCAAAATATACTCAGTCCAGGGGAGTTCCACAGGGTTCCGTTCTTTCTCCCATTTTGTTTAATATTCTAATGAGCTCAATTCCACTGTGTGATGATGTACAAGTGTATGTTTACGCAGATGACGTTGCATTCTTTGCGTCAGCGAGTGACATTCACTCTCTACAAAGAATATTACAATCATATCTAGCAATACTTGAAGATTGGCTTGATGATATTTGTATGACATTAAATGTTAGCAAGAGTGCCTTGCTTGTATTTCCCTTAAATATACCGGTTAATGTCTCCCTTCAATACCGTCAAGAAATAATCCCTCAGCGCGACTTCATTAAGTATCTAGGCGTTATATACGATCAAAAACTTAGTCGGCGCAACCACATCGAACATGTTACGTCTAAGGCAGCGCGCGCTGTTGGCATGATTCGAAAACTCGGTCACCGCCGCTCTGGCCTACGCAGAGACACTCTCATTATTATTTATTGTATGTATGTTCGACCCATATTGGAATTTGGGTGTGTTTTATTCTCTGGTGGTCCAGCATACAAGATCAACCCCCTCGTTCTTCTAGAGCGAGAGGCCCTCCGGATTAGTCTTGGATTGCCAAAATTTGTTGCTAATAATGTATTATATCAAGAAGAGCGATTACCCACAATCGTTATCAGATTCCGCATCCTTACAGTAAAAACCTACTTAAACATTTACGCATCTTCATTGAGACGATCGCAGTATGTATTTATTACGGAAAGATCTGCCTTCTTTGAAGAAACATGGTCCCGCCTATACAATCCACAGGTTCTTTTTGTGCAAACTCAACTAGAACCATTAAAGGTTGAGATACGCGAGATCATTCCCCTCAAAAAACCCGTAAATGCTATCAGAATTGAATTTGATGGCATATTTCCTTCCAATGCTAAACTCCTGCCAACTAAATATCTAAGCGAATTACTGCAAGATCATTTAGCGCAAATGAAAATCAATACTGCAATAGCGACGGATGCATCAGTGTGTGACGAGAAAGCGGGTATAGGTATTTTTTCTTAGGCGCTATCCTCGTCTTATTCAATGCGACTGCCTGATTTCACACCTATATTTCAGGCAGAATTATTAGCAATTATATTAGCTCTTCGTAAACTTCCTGGAAATTCCTTCGACAGCTGTAATAGTAACTGATTCGTTGTCAGGTTGCACAGCACTCACCTCATCCTCAAACAATACAGTTTTGAACGAACTAGCAAGAGTAATCCCTTCGACCTTACGTCTGGTGCGTTTAATATGGGTACCAGGTCACCATGGTTTGTTCTTAAATGAAATGGCCGACGCACTCGCACGTACATCCCTACAGGGACCAGTCATGCATGTTCTGCCGACTTCTGCTTATATCACCGCGGCTAGGTTTAGAAAACTATGGCTCTTAAATTACTCTGCAAAACAGACATTCCAAATCACAGACTTAAAGCATTTGTTTTACCCTTGGGATAATCAATGGTGTCCCACACGTAAATTGGAAATCTCAATTACAAAATTACGATGCCGTATTCCACCCCTAAATTTTTATCTACACAGGTCTGGTCTGGCGATGTCCCCTCTATGTCATTTCTGCAATGAACCTGAAACCATTGATCATTATTTATTAAACTGCCGCCGATTCGCAATCCAGAGAAAGAAATACTTCGAAATTCCGTTCCGAAAATTAGGCATCGCTATAAACACTGAAAATATTCTATCTTTCGGGGCATATACACTGGGTTTTAGCCACAGGAACGTATGCAGGGCCGTATGCGAGTTCCTCGGTGAAACAAGGAGAATACCAAGTTAACTTACTGATATATTATTTATTATTATTTTACAAAATTCCAATTTACGTTAATTTACTGATTGATTATTTATTAATTTCGAAAATTCCAATTAAATTCATTGAAATTTATTACCTTCTACCTTGATCTCCTTCCAAAAAGCACACTAATTCCCTATAACATAAAATAAAATACGGCTCTAACATCAGTTAGTTTCATTGCATAATTTCAACCCATCTGTTTAACCGCCGGCTTCTTGGCCAATCCCCCGTGGTGGGTATGCGCCATGGCATAGGAAGCAAGCAAGCAAGCATAGAGTTTCCAAATAAATATAGAATATGAAACTCTATGCAAGCAAGCAAGGATTGCCCTTCGGACGGCTTTGGGGCACTTAGACGACAGGTCTTTTACGGAGGAGAAGATCTTGGCCGCGTGGCCTCGTGCATCTGCTATATGCAGGGCTACAAAGGCGCTGCTGCGTGTATTTTTTTTTTTTTTTTTTTTTTTTTTTTGAAGTGCACAAGCCTGTATGACCGGCGATGAACGCTTGACTGTAAATGTGCAAGGCGTGATTAAAGTGAGAGGGCGCGTCAGCACCATGCAGCTTAAAGCCCCTGAAAAAAAAATAAAGCTAGTTTTTTTCCCCCAAAGGCTTCAATGCAGCTGGGATTGAAGAAGAAGACGCTTGGCGGCGAGCACGAGCAGCACGCGCACCGCCGAATGTTCGAGGCTCCTGTTACAAAAACGACGGTGAACTCTCGAAGCGCTGGCTGTACTCGAGACGACTGAGGTTCCTGGCAGAGCCATCGTGTTTAAAGCGTCTCCCATGTGCCACACTGCGCCTACCCAATCGTCGGCATCCCCTCTAGGAACGTGCAACGCCATGGATCCCGACCTGCGGGCGCATATCAACATGCCGCTGGTGCCTATCAACCGCGAGGGCCTGTACGTGATCATCGCCGTGCCGGGCGTCTCCATCCTGGGATGCCCCTGCGTCCTCACGTACTCCTTCACCAACTACAGCAGGCTGAAGCGGAACGCCGAAGAAGTACGAAACTACATCGCGGCGTCCTCCGGCGGCGCCAAGGTGTCCGTTGACCAGCAGAGTGGCAGCTTAAGCAAGCAGCCTTCCGCAGCCGACGTCGCCAGGATGGGCGACGCCTTCTCATCGACGGCGAGCTTCAAGGACCACGATGCTGGGAACGCGATCAGCGCGGACCTGGGAAGGCAGCGCGCAGGAGACGCGAAAGGAAGCGACGTCTCCGACGCGGGCCTAAACGCCAACGACGCTTTCCCCGTGTTGGCCAGGCAGAAGGCGTATGGCGCAGTGACGGGCGCGCTTCTAGACGGCGTTGGGAACGGCGACGCAGCAGCTGCAGTCGCATCAGCCACGACAGTGGACGCCGCGGTGGCCTACTCCATCATGGCCGCCAATGTGAGCAGGGGCACCAAGCGGGACAGCTTCGCCGAAGGCGTTTGAGCTTGTCGGCTCTATAGCGCCTCGTTGGTCCACTGGACAGGCCAGTTATCTTGCTACCCCGTTTCGTGGCGCTTCGATTCGATGTTCTTTAAGCGACCGACATGCGCGCAGCATTGACTGCGCTTAGCGTTTCTATAATGGGATTAAGAAACTTTGTATATTATGGTTATAATATGCAAAGTTGCCGTATATGACAAATGCGGAGATGTTCACCAATTCAGCATTTATCTGGCTTTCCGGTATCTGCATTTGTGATAGTTCAAGCTTATTTTCATTGGGAAGAATACATTGAAGTGCACACAGTTCTCTTACCACAATAACTTCGTCCAGAAACATTACACGCGATGTGCAACACAAGACCAAATAAGAAGAAGGCAGCGACCTTAGCCGTTCAGATTTACTCTCCATTCACAGAAGAGACGCAAGCGCACAACCTCAAGCATGCGTCTTCAGACCAAAGATGATAAAGGCGTGGTAATTCACCTCAATAATGGAAAGGTGCACATGGCACGATTTCGTCCCTGATTCCGATGTTTCCAGCGTATGTAAAATGTTCAGTGATAAGCACTGACTCATTTCCTTCAAAAAGGACCCAATAAACCTTGCATCTGATTGTCTGAAAACAGCTGTATACGCTTATACATTGTATGCAATGCACCCATTGGACGCTTCAAGGTTCTCTCCAAGGTAGGTCTCTCGCCCATAAAGTACTTGCAGAACACCTGGGAGAGCTCCAGCATGCTTGTAGATGCTACCAACTGGCTTGGCCAATGCCCAACGCACTCTCAGATCGCAGGCTGCTGCTATCAATTCGTACGCATGGGCCACTTTCAGCCTGAAGTCCAAGCTGACACTTGTACGTCTGTCTACGGAAATGTCAGTAATCCCACGACAGCCTCTCTGGCGGATGACGCCTGCGGTTTTTTGAAAGCAGGTTGCGGGACCGCCGTGATATTGTGGCGTACATCCAAGAGAGCCATGAAACGACATCAGTCGCTTTTTGAGTATGACAGTTTGAGTTCTGACTTAAAACAGCGAAGCATCCAGCAAAGCGCGACGTTAGTATTTTGGGGCGCGCTGGCGTGTCAGGGTCATCGACTGGGTTTATACGATTCCACTAGACGACGGATACTAGAATGTTTCGGTGACTTTGTTCGCACTTTAATATTTTCCTCTGTTGTAATGCGTTGGCCGCGGGCAAAAAAATGTTCGTTATTATTACTTATTAGTTATTTTCGTTCAGCAAACGGGATGACGTAAAATCTGCAATGAGTTCCGCTACAGTTTGCATGTCAATGGGGCACACGTCACCGAAGATTGCCAAGCGTCAGTCATGTCTCGTGTATGTTTACCTATTTGAAATACTGCTGGTACATGTGGAGCGAACAAGGTTTAGTACCAATACGAACTTGTGCAATCTGTTTTAAGCCGAGTTAATAACTGCTGAAATCTATCAATTGGAAATGTTGACGGTTGTACGTGAGAGTTGCTTGTATGCGCGTTTTCGGAACACTCTCTCAGCAAACCGCCCATTTTGGCTTAGCAGCCTGATCGCTGCTGAATGTCTTTGGCAGCGTCCTAAAAACCTTGGACGAAACTGCGATGAAAAAAAAAACAAGTTTAAAGGATCATTTAAAGAAGAAAACATTTGTAGGTGTATGTAAGAGTAGCTCATACATCAAATACAGCGAAGTATATAAGAGAGTTATCACACACTTCTAAAGTGCTATAGACGCCTGTATTGAAACTGCCCTAAATCTACTCATGGCTTTGCAGACACTCATCCCTTATAATAAATATTTTCGCTCACTTAAAATACTTTCGTATATTCTCGTTGATTTTCTCCGTTATATTTGACGTGTGTGCTTGCATGCAGTGCTGACTGTACCGACGCTATAGCGGTTGTCTGTTCGTTCCGATGGGCTACGGTAGGACTGCGCCGCTGGCTTTTCTCAGGCGATAGCTCATCATCGACGCCGGCGGCTTGCTGCGCATTTTCGTAGATGACCTGCCGTTTCGGGTTTCATACGCAGGCTGCGTTGCAGGGCTGTTCTTTGATTGACATTTTAAACCGACCAAGTCCCCACGCGCATAGATTTTCATACAATAATTATTATTGTATACAAAACTATGCCCACGCGCCGTCATCACCGGCGGCCTTTATCTTCACCGTATGAGAACCGCTGCGTAATCCCCCTTAATAGCGTCGCTATAAAGAAATTTCTTCCGAATTAATCGAAGATTGGGTAAGCGAAAAGCCGTGCCTGCCGTGGACTGGCGTTCACCGCACTCATTTGCGGTAGACTATGTTCTCTCTCTTCAGCTCTGAGCAGCACCGGACGTGAGAAGTCATACAACTGTTCCCTCTAACTCGGCGCGCTTAAGCCACGTGACCTATATAGCGCGCTCGGTGTGCAGCATTGTCAGTGTTCGCTTCGTGTCAGGAAAGACCAAGGATGTTTTTAAAACCTCCTAGGGAAAAGACTGCTGCGTTGGTGTCCTCTGTAGCAAATTCTTGAAAAATTTGAAGGCCGCTTAAGCTTCGCTCTCAAAAGTGGAACGCGATAGCATTCAAAGATCCCCGACTGCTTCTCACGCTTCCCGGCAACTGCAGCTTATGTAACCGTATTGTTTTCCTGGAAACGGTCACGGCAAACGCTATGCACGAAGGCGAGCTTCCTGGATTTTTTTTTTATGGTTTTTCAAGGAACCGAGCGGGCCGCGCCACTCTTACTATAGGACAGACCTCAAGCGGCAGCTGGAACACGCTATAGTGTTAAAAAGGGTTTGTGTTTTGAGTTTCCGCGTAACAGAATTATGTTTTCTCGTATATTCAAATTACAATCCGACGCTATCATGTCTGTAGGTTGTGTGTAAGTCGTCCTTCACGAATTTTCTGACGCATTTTACTTTGAGAAATTCCATTAGTTCAGTAACGCCTCTGCGCCACGCGGAGGGCCTGCGTGTATCGGGATGCGTGGTTTTAGATTATGTTCTTGGCCAGAGACGCTGACACCAGATTTTTCTGCCACACAGGGCCCCTAACGCCATAGTGTTAGAAAGTAGACGAGTGAAACAAAAAATTTAATCAGCAACAGTGGCTCATACCCGAAAACAGCCGCGTCTAGTCCAGCGATGCAAAAAAATATGGTGCAAGAAATATCACGATCAGGAATGGCTGATACCCGCGTAAGCAAAGATGCAATCGCTGAATATGAATGAAGAAACGAAAGAAAGAAAGAACGAACGAAAGAAAGAAAAGAATCAGACAAGCGAAGCTTGTCGTATGTTTCTTCGGTGTTCCTCCGAACGAATTGCACTGATGAGTACCACGTTGTGCTCGAACCACAACCGGTCACACGCACTGCAGCTGGCTCCGAAGTTCCGGTTGAAAAATCCGCATTGAAACCTAGCCTTCGCACTAGGGAAGTTGGCTCTAAAATCCCTATATATATATATATATATATATATATATATATATATATATATATATATATATATGTGTATGTATTTTTTTTTTGCTTCAGAAAATCTAGGGACTCTGTAGTTGGCGCTATCGTTGCCGAGGCGTGCAACGTTAGCCAGCTGAAATTCTACGCTGGATTGATTAGCGGCAACGCAGCCAGCTGTGGAAGCAGACAACGACGACGAACGCGGGAGCAGTGGCACGAGCACGCGCCGAGCACGAGCCACCTGTGCAGCTCTGAAAGCAGCAGTTTTTTTTTTTTTTTTTCAACGTTACATCGCCGGCGCAGGCTAGCGTATGCAAGCTTCGCTTGAAAAAGAACGAACGAAAGAAAAAATGAAGGCGAAAGCCTCAAGTGGCTCGTTTCAATGGTTCATCCCCGAAAAAAGCGGCGTCTAGTCCAGTGTTGCAAAAAATATGATGAAAAAAAAATCAAAGCCTCTTTCTTTAAGAAAGATGGTTGAACGCGAACCTCTCTCCCATGCAAACTAAACCAAAAGTCAAAGCCCAAAGCCAACGACCACGCTACGAACCCAAGAAATGCTGAGCGACCCGATGCGATGCATATGTGATTTGATTGCTTGCTTAGGATTGCATTTTTTTTTTAATGTTGAAGCTGAATGAAGACGCATTTCGTTCAGTTGCACAGCCTTTATTTTAGACCATGTAGCAGTTGATTAAACGCACACACTCACACTTTCACGGACTCTACACTTGCACAGTATTGCCTTGTGATCGCTGTGGTAGGTGGTCAGAGGCTCTGCCGTTGCCGATACACGGGATCGCCCTTACGGGAACGATCGCGCATTGCGTGACGCGCGTAATGCAACGCAGTTCGTCTGGGTAGCGTGGTGTTGAAGTTCCCATTGTTCTTATCGGTACAACTGCGAATGTAAACTGTAGTGTTCTGCGATACGTATGTCGTGCGCCGTTGTTCTAATGAGTGCGCCGATGCGCAGATAGTTCCATTGTGCAAGTTGGCTTTCCTGCAGTGCGTTTTCGGCGCTCACGGAAGAATCAGTGAGACATAGAAAGCTTCGCTTTAAATATCATAATCAGGAATGGCTCATATCCGCGTAAGCAAGCAAGGATACAATGGCTGAATATGAATGAAGAGACGAAAGAATGAAAAAACGGCGGAAAGAAAGAACGAATGAAGGAACGAAAGAAACAACAAAGAAAGAAAGAACGAGCGAAAAAAATACGGAAAGAAAGAGAGAACGAAAGTACCTTTAGGTAGTGCATTATAGATGTTCGCATGTGCCGTTGAAGAGGTACGTCGACCTACCAGTGCCATACGTTTACGTCACACTGCGGCTCGTTATGTCTTGTAAGAAGTCTGGCCCCTCCGATCGTGTAACTGAATGCATTGCCACGTGTGCAGCAGGCTTTCGCCTTCGCGTGATACAGGAGTGTAACATGCTGCCGTTTTCTTTTTCTTTTTTCAGCACGCGGGAAGAGGCTTCTGGAACTGAAAGCAAAATTTGGAAAAATAGCCGGCCAGTGCAAGAAAGAGATTCACAACTTATTGACACTGCTCCAGCGAGGCGACCTGAAAATTGTACGCATTTTCTGTCTAGTAGAGTTCCGTGGCTCTTGTTCGCGTCAGTTTTCTTATTCATTTCGTCTAAGCATCTGGAAAGAAAATTTAAAATAAATTGTTTTTTTTTTCTTTAACGCTCGTAAATGTGAAATTTTGGTGTTGGGCTAATGAGCTTGAGATCGCGAGATCAAATACCGGCCGCGACGGCCACATTTCGATGAGGGCGAAATGAAAAGAAAAAAAAAAGCTCGTGTACTTATATTTACGTGCACGTTAAAGAACCCCAAGTGTTCAAAATTAATTCGGAGTCCCCCAAATACGACATGCCCTATTTATTGGATCGTGCCCTACGATCTGATTATGTAATCAGATCGTGGGTTTGGCCCGTAAATCCCCAAAATTTAATTTGATTTAACCACCTTTCGTCACCCCTATTTATACGCTGCTAGTTACTCGCAGTCACTGATTGGTGCTGTTTGTACCGCTACAGAACGTCACTTGCTTGTTTCCAACATCGCAAGCTCAGGTGCTTGTTCTGACGACTATGCTTGCGTCTTTTTCAGGGAATGGATGCATTCTGCAGGATGCACAGCAAGTGTATGGAGGTGGTAGAGGGTGTCAATGCGAAGGAGGTAACCGATTGGAGAGCCTGACGAGAGCTGCCGTATGGCATTGCAATCAACACAGGGGGTCGAGCAGTCGTGATTTGGCCGAGCACCAAATCACGCCGTGCTTTAGGACTCAGCTTCGCGGCATTCGGTGGCCATGTCGTGCTCAGTTTACGAATCGAAGGAATCAATCCGCCATGTGTCTGCCTGATTGCACGTGCGTGCAGTGAGCGTAAATTCAAACGCGAACAAGTCGAAAGCTAATGCGGCCTTATGTTCGCAGCTTCGCCTCTACCTGTAACAGTGGCTCACTTCAGACTCGAAAAACGTATGTTTGGGTCTATACCGTGCAAGAAACCGGCTAAAGAGCGATTTCACGCAACACTTGCATGCAATTACGCATGGGAGGTGTGCAAATCAGGTTTCTCCTCTTTCAATTTATGCTGATGGCATGTATGTATGTATGTATGTATGTATGTATGTATGTATGTATGTATGTATGTATGTATGTATGTATGTATGTATGTATGTATGTATGTATGTATGCATGTATGCATGTATGCATGTATGCATGTATGCATGTATGCATGTATGCATGTATGTATGCATGCATGTATGCATGCATGCATGTATGCATGCATGTATGTATGCATGTTATGTATGTATGTATGTATGCATGCATGCATGCATGTATGTATGTATGTATGTAAAAAATTAAATTATGGGTTTTTACGTGCCAGAACCACGATCTGATTATGAGGCACGCCGTAGTGGGGGACTCCGGAAATTTCGACCACCTGGGGTTCTTTAACGTGCACCTAAATCTAAGTACACGGGTGCTTTCGCATGCATGCATGCATGCATGCACGTATGTATGTATGTATGTATGTATGTATGTATGTATGTATGTATGTATGTATGTATGCATGCACGTATGTATGTATGTATGTATGTATGTATGCATGTATGTATGTATGTATGTATGCATGTATGTATGCATGTATGTATGTATGTATGTATGTATGTATGTATGCATGTATGTATGTATGTATGTATGTATGTATGTATGTATGTATGTATGTATGTATGTATGTATGTATGTATGTATGTATGTATGTATGTATGTATGTATGTATGTATGTATGTATGTATGTATGTATATACATACGTATGTGTGCTTGCACGCATGCATGTACGTGCGTGCGTGCGTGGATGTCAAATCAGCTCTGCGGATACGCGCAATGTGGATTAAGTTTCATGCAGGGGAAGCAAGTGAACATGAACGGCCAGCCTTGCAGTAGCACGAAGCCGAAAAACAAACCCATTTGTATTTGTCAGAAAGTTTCCAAGTTTAAGAAAAATGTTTCCTGTGCCGGGGATCAAACACGGGACTAAAGCCTTTCCGGGGCTTTAACATCTAACATTTAACATTTAACACTAACATCTAAGAAGCTAAGCGCAAGGCTAGCAGGTCGCAGGGCGAGGCCGAATTAATCAACATATCGAAGCACACGTATGTGTGTGTATGAATGTTAGGTTTGTTCGAATAGCCAAATTTCCGAATCGAACCGTATACGAATATTCGAGAAATACGAACCCCGAATATCGAATCGAATATCGAACATTTGTTCATTACTGAAGCTTGCGCAGAGTCCAGTTGGTAAAAAAAAAAAGGAAATCAGGCTTATATACATTGACACATGCATGTCATATGGTTTACAATTACACGTCCGAATAACTAAGAATCTTGTAAATTATAAACAACTGCTTTAAATTATCTTGGGCACCACATCCATCGCATCGTTCTGCTTCCATTTAATTTGTTCTAACGCAGGCACAACGACACTGACATAAAAAGCACTCGAGACAACACGCAGCGATAACTTCCAGCAACTGATTTATTTCCAGTTTTCGCAGCCGCACTTATACCACTGAAAACGTCACAGGACACGCGTACATTGCTAGGTAAGCACAAACGAAATAACAGAAACCACAAGCAGGCATTTTTGAGGCCACACTGATTTTCAGGGGGTATTCCGATTAACGCGTTGAATATATTCGAGTTGTTTTATCGATAATGATATCAAGGGTTTACTAACGCATGTTTCACCTAAAGTTGCCATGTTTCTAGCTTCCATAACCAAGCACATGATTTCGAGCTTGCTTCTGCTCATAATAATTATTTCTTTTAATCTGGGTTGGAAGTCGGCATATCTGGTAGTAGAGGGCAAGGAACCCATTACACGATACGTTTTTTACTTTGTTAATGTGCTCCCGTAACCTATCCTTTATGCATCTACCGGTTTGACATATGCAGCTCTTTCCATAGGTGAGGGGAATGCGGTGTACGACAGACGTGATGGGCATTCACTGAATATGTTCCTATGTTCCTATGTTGTTGTTTTTTTTGTTGTTTTTTCTTTCGAATACAGGTCAAGTGATTTCTTCTGGCCTTTTCTTCGTGCACGGGCTTACTAACTCATTAGACGCCGAAAAAAAGAAAAAAGAAACGAGGTTAATGTTAGGCTTTCCAGCAATCTTTCTTTAGTCTGTGGGAGAAAGCATGTATGATGGATGACGGCAACATCCATCTCGTCAATGGTGGTACTCGTACCATTCACTTGCTCGTAACATTTTTCTTGGGCTTTCTTAAGCAGCCCTTCCGCGATTGACACGAACTAGGGTATCCTGCATAGCCTAAACGCGCAGCTTGTCGTCCGAAACCATCGTGCCCTGAGGTGCAGGCATGACTTCTGTGCTTCACCATAGCCCTTCAATAGCTTTTGAGCTAGTATTGAGGGACTATGGCTTCGCTGAAGCAAATGTTTAACAGCGGAGCTGTTTCAGGTTGACGTTGAGCCGTGCCGAGCGTATATACGCCAAGAATCGGAGCAGTTAGGTGAGGAGCGCGCGCCGGGGCGCAGGTGTTCGGAGGGCGGCGAGGGTGAGAGAGCAGGAAGGCGCGCGATGAGCAGCAGGTGGGTGGAGCTAAAGAGAGGGTAGCGATGACGTAGCGGTGAATAAATCTAGGGAGAGTGTGCGCCAAGCAGTAGTTGAGGCGGAGCTTAAGAGAGAGAGAAGTGATGACGTAACCATGACGTGCAGGGTTCTCCTGAGCTGAAGAGAGCGTGCGCTGGCGGCGGCGGCGTCATTCTTCCATGAGCATGGCTAGGAAGAAAGAATCAGCTTCCTCCCGAAGAAGAGGCGCGGCGTCAACGGCGTCGTGATGCTACTCGGGAGCGGCTTCAACTACTGCGCGCAGATCCGGAATTCCGAGCAAGGGCTGCTGAAGCAAAGCGACGGAGGAGGGTTGGAGATCCTGAGTTTACAGAGAGAGAAGCTGCGTCTCGGCAACGCTACGAAGAAGCTCACCGTGAAGATAGGCAAATTGATGTTAAAGCAAAGTCAAAGCTAAGAAAAATCAAAAGTTAAAGCTAAGAAAAATCAAAAGTTAAAGCTAAGTAAAGGCCGAGCCGAGAGTATAAGCCACCAGCTCCGCTGTTTCATCAGTCTTCGCGACGTTAAGTCTGTGAAGCTGGCTAATTTTTTTTTTCTATCCACCTCTTTACAAGATGTGCTTCGGTGAAGCAGTGAAGTAGTCATGCCGACACCTCATGCACAATAGCTACGGACAAGAAGTAGCGCGTTTAGGCAATCCTGGATACCCTATAGCCAAAAATTCTGAGGTTCCAAAAATTTGGAACCTCAGAAAAGGTATTTCATCAGGTACTTTTATTCCTTTAATGTTCCTGCCTGACTTATTTGTACGTTTCCAGGTTTTTGACTGCTGGGGTGTGGCGCTTGAAAACAAGGTACGTGAACCAATTCGCTACGACGCGGATCCAAGCTCCACTTCTGCGACAGCATTAAAACTGCAGTGAATGCACTTGTAGGATTACAACCGATAATAAGACGGCAGAACCGCCACAGCAAAACGGTTTCGAGACGATGACCAGATACTACGTTAGCCATGCGTTTTCAAAGAAGCTACGTAACACCCCTGATCTGGATTTCTTTTTTCCATATTTCAGACCCTCGTAACCTTTCGTGCAGATGTTTCTGCGAGAACATTACATATTTGAAGGTTAAATGCTCCAATGCCACGCTTCCTCGGGTAGATAACTGCCAATTTCTGGAATAATAATGTTGTATTTCGCACGAATGTCTTTATTAAACTTAATATTGCACCGGATATATTGAAAAATAAAACTTATTTGAATATATCTACATGCACGCACACCATGTGAAACCAGAGAGCCATGATGTCAAAAAAAGCATAGAAAAAATTAACTTTCAAATCCATTTGTCGAATTAATTGTAAACCATGGTTAATATTTACGACAACCCTTAGCTGTTAAAGAAAATGGCAATGAAAGTAAAACATTTACAGTCACTTCAGCATACGCCAAAGATGATGAAGGCGAAAGCCTACGCGCTCACGAGACATTAATTAAATTACTTGACATTCTCATTCGAATGTGTTGTTACTTCTTATTGTTTTATCCCACCAAAGGTAGTGGATTCGAGTGCCTTAATAGACGCTACCTTAATTAATTGTGCCCTAATTAACTTCGCCCTAATTAACATCATTGGTCGTGGGTTCGACTCCTACCAAAGGCCGTGGGTACAAGTGCCTTAATTAACTATATATTAATTAACTGGCCCTTAATTAAGATGGAGTTAACTCAGGCACTCGAACGCGCGAGCAGTGGCACGAGCGCGTCTCTGTAACCACGTGGCTTTTTGTACATTTCGTGTAGTCGCCGCGTTTTCGCTCAAGGACTTTGAAGGTCGACCGAACGATGAGACAGATAGTAAGGCTTCCGCCTTAATAAAAAGTACAACCCTGTCGCACATTGGAGCTGAACCCACACCATCAACGCAGCGCGCGCGGTGCTTTAATGCTATGTGCTACAGTAACGCTTTTTTTTTTTAGTACTAAGCACTCTTGGCTCATAACGGGCCCTGTACGCTAGGTATAGTTCGTATCTCGCATAATTAAAATTAAATTCCGGGGTTTTACGTGTCATAACTAGGATATGATTATGAGGCACGCCGTAGTGGGATGACTCTGGGTTAATTTTGACCACCTGGGGTTCTTTAACGTGCACCCAATAATGCACACGGGTGTTCTTGCATTTCGCTCCAATCGAAATGCGGCCGCCACGGCCGGGATTTGATCCCGCGCCCTCGGGCTTAGCAGCGTAACACCAAAGCCACTTCTTCATTCTGGGGTTTTACGTGCCAAAACCAGTTATGATTATGAAGCACGCCGTAGTGGAGGAATCCGGATTAATTTTGACCACCTGGAGTTCTTTAACGCGCACTACGACGCAAGCACAAGGTCGTTTTTGCATATCGCCTCCATCGAAATGCGGCCGCCGCGGCCGGGTTTCAATCAGGCGACCTGGTGGTGCTCAGCAGCGCAACGCCTTAGCTAATTGAGCCACCACGGCGGTACTACGTCACCGCGGCGGGTTCTCATATAGTTTCGGGCCCCCTTTCCATATAAAATGAGTAAAGTGTCGTCTGGTGGAATGGGACCTCGTATACCCCTAGCACAACAGCCCAGGGCTCTAGCCATAAGGTCACGATCGCACGCATACTTTTCTCGCGCTAACGCGAGCTAGAAGTTGCAGACGTCTGGCGCGTGCGGCGCGCTAGCGCGGGCGAGAAAGGTTGTAACGTTTCTTCGCCAAAGTACAAAAAATATGTCGTCGTGCCACCACCGTCATACTAACTTCATTGCCGTCGTCGTCTTCTTGCTGTCGCGATGCACACGCTCGAGTCACGCGCTTACAGTTGATTGACGTACACAAAAATGGTGATACATCTGGTAACGCTTAGCAAAACTCCACACCGTACTATGCGGCTAGCTAGCTGCCTGCAAAATGTTTCGCATGGCACTGACTCCCAGAGTGCGTAGGATCCGCAAAAAAATTTTGCACTTTTCCCTGCAGGCCTACATGCTCTACTCAACTAAGGACTTCACTCCCGCTCAACACCAAGCCACCAAAGACCTTCTTGTAAGCTGACACGTCTTTATGCCTTCCTTTCGCGCTCTTAGAGCGCAGCTCTTAGCTGCGGCGAGCGTCGACGTCATCCCTCGTGACCGAGCAAAACGAAATATGAGAGCGAACGCGGGGCGCAGTGGGCGATGAAAGACGGCGAGAGCGAAGAGAACGCGAGGAAGAAAGCAGAAGAGTAAGGTGCAGCGGAACCATGAAGCGGAAAGCGGGGGAGGAGGCTATGGCGAAAGCGTGAGAAGAACAGCGTAGTGCCGCGCAAGAGTTACTATGGCGACGATGGCTACGAGATGGTGCCAGAGTAGCGCGGGTCGTTACGGTGCCTCGATGCGCTCGCTCACCTCCACTCCGTTCGCGGGGGCGCGCGCATCGAGGCACTCTACGCGTCGTCTGTTGACCAAAGCGCTGCATGAGCGGAGGTCTGTCTGCGGCGGCGGTGGTGAATCGCTCCCACGCGTCAGCCACGCGCTGCCTCTCACGATCTCCTGATTAGCGAGGCAATCGCGCCACACTTCGCTCCGCTTGGAACGTGCCGCATGAGAGAGATTGTCCGCGCCAGCCAATAAATCGCGAAATGAAAACACGCTAGAGCTGCGCTCAAATTTCGAATTAGGGAGTATCACAACTGTCGGTGAATTTTTTTTCTTTTCTTCGTAAAGGTTTGCTACAGACTGTCTCCAAGGAGCAGGGTGAAAATATCAAAGTTCGCAGGCTGCCAATCCACGCACGTAATCATCACGCTGTCGGTAGCCATCAATCAAGCACAAAGTAGCACGTAACAAAGAAAAACTGCTAGACGTAGACCTAAAGGAAACATTGTCGGGCTGTTTAGCTCCCGAATTATTTTCCACAAATTCTGAACCACGAGCAAATAAAAACAGACCTATAGGCTCGAAACTCTTTCTTAAATCTACCGATACGATTATTATAATCATCATCATTATTATAATTATCATCATTATCATCATCATTATCATTATTATTATTATTATTATTATTATTATTATTATTATTATTATTATTATTATTATTATTATTATTATTATTATTATTCCATCCTCTTTAAATAGGTGAGGCGACAAATAGTCACCTAGCCTTTGCAAGAGTCCTACCCTATCGTAGTCTAGCCCTCTGCATATCTGTTTTATCGCGTACAGCTTATCTGATAAACCTATGCCTGTGACTTAAAAGGACATTGCCCTACTGTTCGAAGACAGATCAAGTTGTCTGAGAACACGTGGTTATAGGCGAAAACTTTCAGATGAAGACGATTCGTGCATTGCGCGTGGTAATGGTGCAGAAACCATTGAGAATATTGTGTTGGAATGTCAGAGTATCAATCCAGCGATAAGTGTGGAAGCGGTATAGCTTGACGGAGGCGTTAGGTGTCGATGAACAGCTGGGTAAAGGGAGTGGAAACTGCATGCTGCGATTAGTAAATGATGACTCCTTGCAAAAGTGCTGGCGCGAAGGAAAGGGTAATATACAATGAAGCGAACTTTCTGCAGTGAATAAATGTATCTAAGAGTATAAAGATACTTACAGATTTACCAGACAGTTTTAAAAAACAAGCTTGGTGGCATGTACCACCACACCCAAATATATATACATGCATATATATATATATATATATATATATATATATATATATATAGGAAAATAATAAAGTACAGGTAGTGCAGACAGTAAAGGGGGAACACACACACAAGTACATACATACATACATACATACACATACATACATACATACATACACATACATACATACATACATACATACATACATACATACATACATACATACATACATACATACATACACATACATACACATACATACACATACATACATACATACATACATACATACATACATACATACATACATACATACATACACATACATACATACATACATACATACACATACATACATACATACATACATACATACATACATACATACATACATACATACATACATACATACATACATACATACATACATACATACATACATACATACATACATACATACATACATACATACATACATACATACATACATACATACATACATACATACATACATACATACATACATACATACATACATACATACATACATACATACATACATACATACACACATACATACATACATACATACATACATACATACATACAATCCATCCACATCCATCGAATCGACGTGGAGTTTCTAGCGGAATACCCGAGTAAAAGAAGAAGTGTGTACTGATTTCATTTTCGTTAAGCCGCAAGCTATTCGCCAGCCGAAGTGATTTATGGTCGACGGTGCCTGTTACCTATAGGAGGTGGTATTTGTCATCGACTAATAAAGAAAAATAAAAAGAATGCATTTCACTCTTCCATTCTTCTTACAGGAGTGCTTTAAAGGCACCGAAGCGGCGGATCTACCAGCGCAGTCCCTCGATGACCTCGCTTCACTTTGGAGTCAGTACACGAAGTCGACGGGCCGGTGAAATACGCGAAGCAGCGCAAAAGAAAAAGAAACAGCAATAAAGAAACGCGGGGCACAGGACCCGGCCTGCCCCCCCCCCCCCCCCCGGCTTCCTTCCTCTCTGTCTCGTACACTCTTAGCTTAGGAGAGTTACTTCCATTTTTTATTGCGATAGCAATTATATGGACACTTCAACCGGATTTCTGCCGTCGGCGTCGCCGTCGCCGTGAGGTTCCCTATAGATAAAATCTTCGCCGCGCGCCGTATGCCCGAGCGGAAGCGTGCGGGGACGCGCGCTATCACAGAGAGCGAACGCACTCAATCTCCCACGCGCAAGCAAGGAAGCGGGAAGCCAGCGCCGGAGGGAGCGGGGGGGGGGGGGGGGGCGCACTTCTACTCTGCCAACAACCGCGCTCGTCGCTCACCCGCACCGTCTCTTAATTATCTCCACACGGCTCTGACCTTTATGCGCCGTGCATTCTCCGCTCAGTTTCCGTTGAAGCGATAGACAGCACGTACCTTCGCCCGGTGCGGCGTATGCGCTTGCTGCCAGCGTTTTGACAGTCGTTGTCTGCAGTCATTCAGTGTGATCTATTCATGTTTGTTTGTGCGCGCTCACACCACGCTTGTTCCTGCAGTTAGTAATAGTCGGGCCACATTTTCCAACGCACGCTACACAAGCAATACTTCCCGGATCGGCAGTGCAGCGCTACAGGTGTGTCCCTTCGCACGCGCTGCCCACGGGAAGCGCTTCTCATCAACACCACCGTTTCACACGCACCTTCTCGTGGTCATCGAGTCTCTCTTCACGTCGGTCTACTTACGCCGCAGCACACCTGCTTATACTTAATCAGCTCATGTTTGCTACAATTCATATGGCTACCAAAGCCGCTCACCTTACTTCGTATGACATTGCTGTGTTGCTATCGCATTCATTGCTTCGCCCTTAGGGCGAAACTGTGACATTTTTTTTCTTAATTTTGGCCGTAGTGTGCAGGCCGATATGTTCTGCAATTACAAATGATCGGATATGGTTTGTTTTTATTTTTTCACGAGCGGGGAGAAGGAAAAGTATGGCTACTTGTGAGCGAATAGGACCCAAAGTTAGCGCACACGCCCTGCGAACAAATAAGCGTAACCCGAGTTCCAATTAGCACATGGGGCACCGTGTCATTGACCGCACCTTTATTGCGATAGCAATTATATGGACACTCCAAGCACACTTCTGCCGTCGTCGTCGCCGTGAGGTTCCGTATGAAGTCCAACGGCGATAAAATTGTCGCCGCGCACCGTACGCTGTCTGTGCGAATGAAAGCGTACGAGGGTGAGCCGGCATTCGCGGCTCAGTGTAGCGCACGCGATAGAGGAGGGCCGGCCGGAAGCGCGCGCGTTCTTTTCTCGCGCGCGAAGCACGCAGGCGAGGCGACGGAGAGGGAAGGGGGGGGGGGGGGGTGCGTTCTGCTCCGTCGGCTGCTGCTCACAGTGCGGGCGCCGTATCTTGAAAGCGATCTGCGATGTGGGTGAAGTGCGCGCCCGCGCGGGCCTTATCTTCAAAGCTATCAGCGATGGGGACAAAGTGCATGCGCCGAATGCCGGTAGCTTCGTATGCGCTCTGCTTTCGACGTTTAGTTCGCGTTGAAGCGAGACGAGAGACAGCGCGAAGGTCAATTTGCCCGCTGCTGCTGGCGCGCTTTCTCACTCCGGCGTTTTCACAGCGAGTTCCCGCGGTCATCGAGCGTGCTGTGTTTATGTTTATCTGTGCGCGCGTGACAGCGTGCTTGTATATTTAGTTAGTAAGCGAATGTTTGCAACTTTATACGGCCCACTAAACTACTATCCTTGCTTCGTATAGCTCTACTAATTTGCCATCGCAATCGATGCTTCGCCTTTCGGGTGAAACTGCGACATTTTTTTTTAATATGCACTAAGCCACTTGCTTCCGCTATTTATAAAACTATCTAATGTGAGACTCGGTCAACTCAGTACAGAGAATGGCACACTGTACTAAGACGGCTATAGGGAGTACAGTGCAATATCAAATGAGCTCAGCAAAGCGTTCTAGGGCTAGCGCCTGTTATAGCACGACGGAAATTGCTTGCAGTCAAATCTGCCACTTTACAGCGAACGAAAAAGATAAAAAAAAACTGTAGTCCATCGAATAAATCTATGGAAAAATCTATGTGTATTTGAAAACCTTGTTCGCGTCACATTTGCCGGATTCACGGGCATCACGAAGTATGAAAATTGTGTCCGAGCAACACAACTTCAGGGGAATGGAGAGAGAAAGTGAACTTTATTGAGAACCAGCAGTTTAGTCGGCTGGGCCTAGGCCTCCCACGATGGGACGTCGAGGTCTTACCTCTTCGCCGCTTCGTAGGCCTGCTGGGTAGCCCAGAGTTGGTCGTCGAGATGGGAGCTGCGCAGGGCGGCGTGCCATCTCGACGAGAGGGTCACGGGGTTAAGGTCTGGGCATTGATGTTTGCACTCCCATACCATGTGGGGGAGTGTTGCTTGTTGAGTTTTACAGATCTTGCACGTGTGGCTTGTGTAGATGTCGGGGTATATCATACCCCGACATCTACACAAGCCACACGTGTGAGGCCACGCATGTGAGATATCGTGTGAGGGAGGGGTATGTATTGGTCTGTAACAGGCGAAGGGTGAAGCTGTAATTATATTTCTACTAGACACGACGGACATATTCCGTCCGCCCTTCAGGCGCCAGGCATACCTCCCGTCTATCGCACGCCGCACGCCAGTGCAATCAAATTCAAGAAAGAACAACGACAAGCAGTGAACGCTTTGAAACTCGCAAACCACGTCTTCGATCCTGCGCGAGCAAACAAGCTGATAAAATCGTATAGCGCGCTTTTGTGCAGATATAGCGTCCACGACAACGACGCAGGACGTCACCTGCTTGGCTCGGGTAAAATACCGCAATGTTTGCTAGCAGGAACATCCGTATTATCCTGTTACTCTACGGGCAGCGGCACGTCATCTTGGGCGACCGGAGGTGGTGTGGCGCATCCGAAGGGCTGGGAGGAGGCGCTCGCGTTTCCTCGAGCTTCTCCGGCCGCGGGTGACGGGTGGTCGGCGAAAGGTGTGAAATTCGAGAGCCTCGTGTCTCCGCCAGCAGCGACGGAAGCCGCGGCAGCGCGCATCATGGCGGAGGACGCGTTTCGCGCCAGATCGGATCCTGTCGGCTCGTGCAGAAGCCGCCAGGCGACCACGGCCAGGGCGGCGGACACCAGCGACACGGTGGCGCCGGCGAACAGCAGGCTGCACGCGAACAGCCACAGGTGCCGAACATTGACCACGCCCAAGGGAACTGCAGCCCCTGCGCTGCCACACGTGTTGCCGGTCGTGGTAGTGTGCTGCAAACGCGCGGTATCCACAAGGTCTGTGGATGACTTCGCAGACGCTACTGCTTTCATTATCAACTTAAGCCTGCTTATATAAGGTACAGGCTTTTCACCGTATAAGGCGTGCAGAGGCCCCGGGCCTGCGACAGCCTGACAAGATCAGCACCGGAAGTGATAGAAAAGCATAGTACCATCGCCAAATCAATGGAGCCGGTCGTGAAAGGAGTGGGGGCCACATGCTACTACAGTTTGCGGAACCTTCATGTAGGACAATGCGGCGCCGGACAGGAAACGCCGTTATAGGACAGCGCCGTCGGACACGAGTGTCCTCGTTGCACCAAAGTACAGCTGGGGCAATGACTGGGCACGGCTGTGCTCGTAAACCTGGGGAGCACGCCCGTTCGCGGCGTGCCGATCCTGCCGTGGGCTGAGCGAGGATTATAAAGGAGATCAGCCGCCTTGCCGCGCTTGTATATCAGCTGTGCGAATAACACGGTAATCCACTGTTCCAGCCGTAAGAGTAGGTATAGCGCACCTGCTTCATTTTGCCGAATGTAAAGATTTATCGTACGGCGATGATTTTTTCCTTAGCTTACAATGTGTGGCTAAATCTCCACGTTATTTTCCTCGAATTTGACCCGAGCGGCTGGCACGCCGGCAGCGTTCGCGTGAGAATAAAACAACCGCACCATCTTTTGGCCACAAGGACAAGCCTCGGCTGAAATATTGGCTGTGCCGAACGAAAATCCTTGCACGGTTGACATCTCTGAGCGATTTTAGGCGAGCCGTACAAGACCATTTGGAGAATGTTTTGGTGTCAAGCGAGTACTATAAAAAAATGAAAATGTTGCACCCTTTGGGTATTATCTTGTCCAGCAATAATAAACGTCACCAATCAGGGCGCACACCTTCCTTTTCTTATCACTCTGCGCTTGCTATACTTTTTCGTCAGGAAGGCTATATATACGTCACGCCGCGGTACAAGTATACCGTATCGTATAATCCCAAGTATACAGGGCAAGCAGCGTTGAAGAAAAAACAATGCACCCAAGGAAGACGACGATTATCGTCCGGGGACAAAAAGCCTATGCCCAATGGGTTACATGTCTTTTTAATATAACGTGCATAAAAGAGCGTTAATTCAGACGCAAAAATATCCCGAACATAAGAACAAAACCAAGATACACAAGAGCGCCTTTGCCGCTTCTGTGTGTAACTGCGGACACTTCGGTGTGCGCGTCTTTCGTGCCGGCTAGACCACGGCTATCTGCCCTTACCTCCTGGATGTGGTGCTGGCACCATGTGGCCACGGGACCGCTAGTGGACAGCATGGGACACTCGTCCGAGGCGGCATGGGCGTAGTGCACGGGTGACAACGTCCGCCGACCGCCCAGCGGCGCGGGAGGATAAAACACGGACATCGGCTGCACGCGGGCACGTGACGGGCCGGCCGTGGCCGCGGGTCGAGAGGCGGATCGGTACGCACCGGTCATGGCCTCTTGGCCGGTCTTGTACAGGTTGTAAAAAATAGATAACCGATCAGAGCTGCAAGTGCATTTTTTATTTGTCGGATGTGTAACTGGGATCAGATTTTGTAACGGCACTCTCTCTCTCTCTTTAAGTGCGAAGCGTTTCTTGGCGAACATTTGTCACTTTGACAGTATCTATATCTATCTAGCCGCCTACGTCTTGGTGCTCTCATGGTCGTTTCGTTAACTTGGTAGGTACCAAAATTGGCATAGTATGACAAGAGTGTATGACGAACATAAATGATAGGTCATGACATGAATGTCATGACAAGCGTGTCATGTAGGTCATGAAACAGACGCCTAAAATGACAATGACTCAGCGAAAAAAATATTAACACTCAAAAACCACTGGAATGGGTTCGGACGTGGGCACTAAGTGAAGGAAACACTAAAGAATAATGGTAGAAGTCATGAGCATGACTAAGCAAAAATGACAATGACTCAGCGAAAAAAAATATTAACACTCAAAAACCACTGGAATGGGTTCGGACGTGGGCACTAAGTGAAGGAAACACTAAAGAATAATGGTAGAAGTCATGAGCATGACAAAGCAAAAATGACAATGAGTCAGCGAAAAAAATATTAACACTCAAAAACCACTGGAATGGGTTCGGACGTGGGCACAAAGTGAAGGAAACACTAAAGAATAATGGTAGAAGTCATGAGCATGACAAAGCAAAAATGACAATGACTCAGCGAAAAAAATATTAACACTCAAAAACCACTGGAATGGGTTCGGACGTGGGCACAAAGTGAAGGAAACACTATGAATAATGGTAGAAGTCATGAGCATGACTAAGCAAAAATGACAATGACTCAGCGAAAAAAAATATTAACACTCAAAAACCACTGGAATGGGTTCGGACGTGGGCACAAAGTGAAGGAAACACTAAAGAATAATGGTAGAAGTCATGAGCATGACAAAGCAAAAATGACAATGACTCAGCGAAAAAAATATTAACACTCAAAAACCACTGGAATGGGTTCGGACGTGGGCACTAAGTGAAGGAAACACTAAAGAATAATGGTAGAAGTCATGAGCATGACAAAGCAAAAATGACAATGACTCAGCGAAAAAAATATTAACACTCAAAAACCACTGGAATGGGTTCGGACGTGGGCACAAAGTGAAGGAAACACTATGAATAATGGTAGAAGTCATGAGCATGACTAAGCAAAAATGACAATGACTCAGCGAAAAAAAATATTAACACTCAAAAACCACTGGAATGGGTTCGGACGTGGGCACTAAGTGAAGGAAACACTAAAGAATAATGGTAGAAGTCATGAGCATGACAAAGCAAAAATGACAATGACTCAGCGAAAAAAATATTAACACTCAAAAACCACTGGAATGGGTTCGGACGTGGGCACTAAGTGAAGGAAACACTAAAGAATAATGGTAGAAGTCATGAGCATGACTAAGCAAAAATTACAATGACTCAGCGAAAAAAGATTAACACTCAAAAACCACTGAAATAGGTTTGTACATAAATGATAGGTCATGATATGAATGCCATGATTTATCATTTTCATGTCATAACATCAACGTCATGACATGCGTGTCATGTAGGTCATGAAACAGCCGCCTACGCCTCGATGCTCCCATGGTCGTTTCATTAACTTGGTAGGCTCCCCGCAGATTTAGATGCACGGACGTTGAAGAACCCCGGGTGCACGGTCAGCATTATTCTCGAGTCCCCCACTACGGCGTGCCTAATAATCAGAACGTGGTTTTGACACGTGAAGCTTGTATATATATATATATATATATATATATATATATATATATATATATATATATATATATATATATATTGCCCTCCTCTTCGTCGACAGCTTTACCAGAATCAGTAAACATATCCATTAAAAATTAATTCTGAAGCTTGTGGAGATGGGTTTGCACAAGGCTTACCCTACGAGCGACGGTCAGGAAAGGGCACGACGCTCCTCCACTCCGCAACGCACAAAGGCGCTACGGCAGGGTTCGTCGACTCTCCGACACGGCGCAGAGAAGGCTCCGGAGTCAGAGGAAAGGGGTACGAAGGATGAGAGAAAAAGAGAGCGCTGCTTCGGCGCCTTTTTGCGGCATTTGAAGTGCACTTTATGGACACTTTTCATTGTGGACAAGGGATCTGCGAAGAGTATACCAGGTGTTTTGCTAAGACCTTTAGCAATTATTAAAAATCACCTTTAAAATTTTAAAAAGATAGCACAATTCTAGTCCTATAGCTGGTCTACTCGAAGAGACGGACATTACCTGAAATAGAAACGCTTAATCTACTAACAAAATATCACTAATTAAGTTTTTCGCTAGTTACCTTACAGCACTTATTGCAATTTACATATTGGAGCGGGTGAGACTGCAAGGCATATACACTTGAAGACATTTCTGTGGATGACACCATTTTCGAGACATGCGCCATCAAACCTGTGGTAAAAATGCACTGTCCTTAATCCTTTAACAGAACGCCCTGTTATGCATTGAAGAGCAAAAGTAACTGGACCACCCATGTATTTCTTCACAAAGTTCGGGAAATTAATATCTCGAAATTGGCGTCATCCTGAGAATTCGTCCCAAGTGGATCCGCCTTGCGAATTTGTAAATTTCAATATGCACGTGCCGTAAGGTAATTAGTACAAAATGTAATTAGTGAATTTTTGTTAATTAGTCGATTACGCATTTCGATTTATCATGCAAGTAATGTCCGCCTGTTTGAGCAACCCAGCTCAAGGTTTATAATTGTGGTACCTGCCACTGGTGATTTTTTTTATCGGTTAATGCCATCGCAGAAACACTCAGTATATGAAAGTCACCTCCGTGTTCGTTGGCGCTGAAGGCGGGCCGTCCTGACAGTGGGTGTGTCGGTGGTGGAAATGATGGTGACACCGCCTCCTGCAACACTCGTCATCGCCTTCGGCTGTCCCTAACGCCTCGATTGGCACAGGTTCGACGGCAGCGGTGATAAGCCGCTTCGTCCCGAATTCGACGTCTTCTCCGCCAGATCCCACGGTGTTGCCCATTGTGTGACGTCTTCTTCTTCGTCACCTTTTCGGGCCTCAGAGAGAGAGAGAGTTTTGTAATAAAGAGAATGTATACGGTTAGCCTACCATCAGTAACAATTAGTGCATATTTAAAGGAACACAAAAGAGATTCACAAGATCAGCTAAGACTGGTAAAGTATTCATTGAAGGCTATACGCTTGCATTAATTTCGTGATAAGATGTTCATTACTAGGAGAGAAAATGAAGGCTGGCCTTTCTTGAATTTCGCACTGGAACTCCAGTGCCGGCGACGTCATGGGTTTCAATGTATTTTGTGTACCTGGCCCGCTGGCGGCGCAGTATATATATATAGTTCTTGAAGCTCGTGTTCACTCTTTTGTCCTTATGAATATAGCGCACTCTATCTTTACCGGTTTAAAGTTAACTATCGGCCCAAACAGAAGCAGTCAAAATCCATGACGTCACGGCTGGCTAGTGCAGGACCTTCAAGGTGGCGTCGCCAACTCTTGTTTTATTGCGATAGCAATTATATGGACACTTCAACCGTATTTCTGCCGTCGGCGTCGCCGTCGCCGTGAGGTTCCGTATAGATAAAATCTTCACCGCGCGCCGTATGCCCGAGCGGAAGCGTGCGGGGACGCGCGCTATCACGGAGAGCGAACGCACTCAATCTCCCACGCGTAAGCAGGGAAGCGGGAAGCCAGCGCCGGAGGGAGCGGGGGGGGGGGGGGGGGGGCGCACTCCCACTCTGCCAACAGCCGCGCTCGTCGCTCGCTCGCACCGTCTCTTATCTCCACACGGCTCTGACCTTTATGCGCCGTGTATTCGCCGCTCAGTTTCCGCTGAAGCGATAGACCGCACGTACCTTCGCCGCTGCGGCGTATCCGCTTGCTGCCAGAGTTTTGACGGTCGTTGTCTGCAGTCATTCATGTGATCTATTCATGTTTGTTTGTGCGCGCTCACACCACGCTTGTTCATTCAGTTAGTAATAGTCGGGCCACATTTTCCAACGCACGCTACACATGCAATGCTGCCCGGATCGGCAGTGCAGCGCTACAGGTGTGTCCCTTCGCACGCGCTGCCCACGGGAAGCGCTTCTCATCAACACCACCGTTTCACACGCGCCTTCTCGTGGTCATCGAGTCTCTCTTCATGTCGGTCTACTTACGCCGCAGCACACCTGCTTACTTAATCAGCTCATGTTTACTACAATTCATATTGCTACCAAAGCCGCTCACCTTACTTCGTATGACATTGCTGTGTTGCTATCGCATTCATTGCTTCGCCCTTAGGGCGAAACTGTGACATTTTTAAAGCGCTAGCTTTAAGGGCCCTGTTACGCAGAAATCACAGCGTCGCCACCGTTGACCGCGTGTTGACCGTGAGCGAAAATCTTCTACCAATCACAGCGTTTCTACCAATTACAGAGCGGCGCGCGCAGCGTGCTCTGCTCGATTCCTTTTAGCGCCGCCAGATGGCACTCGCCACCGCGCCTCCGCGGCAGCGGCGGCGCCAGCCATGCGGGGGAAAGAAAAAAAAATCAGAAAGCTCGATTTCGTGAATAGCGTCCGCCGTAAGCGTTTCCCAGTAAAGATTACGGTTGCATAAGCTGCAGTTGCCTGGAAGCGTGAGAAGCAGCCAGGGACTCTTTAATGCTATCGCGTTCTACTCTTAAAGGCAAAGCTTAAACGTCTCCCAAGTTTTATTGCCTCTTTCCTTGCTTATCAAGCTTCCTCTCGCCGTAAGGACGGCTTTTTTGGTGCTATCTAAAGGCGAGGCAGTTTACTAATATAGCCCTTTAAAACTGGATTCAACCACGGTGTAAGAATAAGCAAGAGAGGTGCTGACACTCTCCCCACAACGCGCGCGAAAGCGCCGCCCGCTCGCGTCCAGATTATGTTCGGCTCGGTTACAGCTCGGTCGGCGCCGTCGTAGAGGGCGCTGCGGAATGCGGTCCCAGCCTCGGCGGCAAGGCGCGTGCTGCCGCTGCCGCGCTGTTTTGAAGGCACGCCGCTTATTGTTGGCGTGCGTTTCGTGAGCTTGTGCTTGGGTATCGCCACGGGCCCTCGACGAAGGCGGCAGTGGCCTTAAAATTAAATTATGGGGTTTTACGTCCCAAAACCACAATCTGATTATGAGGCACGCCGTAGTGGGGGCTCCGGAAATTTGGACCGCCTGGGGTTCTTTAACGTGCACCTAAATCTAAGTACACGGGTGTTTTCGCATTTCGCCCCCATCGAAATTTTGAGGGGCGTTTGAAATGGCTAGAAAGTGCTTCGTTCCGAACTGCAATTCTGGATACTGGACTTGTGCGGAGCGTGTGCCTTTATTCAAAGCGCCGTCCGACAGCGGTCGTCTAGAGCAGTTGCGCCGTGCAAATCTACCTACCGACCATGTCTGCGCCAACCATTTTTCAGAGGATACGATATCGACGGCATATTACGCGAAGCTCGATAAAAGGATTCCCACCTTATTTTCGAACTGTCCAACGAACCTCACACGGTCAAATAAACCTCGAAAGCCGCTGCGGAAGAGAGAATCCCCTGTGTGCCACAGCAGTTTGTGTAAATTTTGCGGCATGTACAAGATATATACTGGATGGTTTAACTATCATGCACCAAGATTTAAAACTATGCAAATGTCACGTAGCTGGACAGAACCAAGGTAGTGTCGTCTGCCGTCGCTTGGAGATACTCAGATTATTTTTTTTGTATTCTACCTAATTACATAATTATTTTAATAATTGATTAATCAACTTTTCTAATGCTATCATTGGATAAAAAGTGTGAACGAGAGAATTGTACAGCGGCATGGAAAACTCCCAATATAGCTTTCTGTTGCTCAATACGTGATACATAAAAGTGTTTTCCGAACGTGAAAGAAACCCGCGAATACACGCAAAATTGCCGCGCGACTGGCCGCTCGAGGCACTTTGCGTGTATTCGGGGGCTTCTTTCACGCTCGGAAAAACAGTTTTACGTAGCGCGTATTGAGCAATAGAAAGCTGTACAGGAATCTTTCATGTTTCTCTACAATTTTCTCATTGACACTTTTAATCTAATTATAATATTTGAGAAGTTGAATCAATAAATAAGACTAATTATGTAATTAGGCGGAATGTAAAAAATAATTGAGTATCTCTAAGGGACGGCAACATTACTATGCTTCTGTCCAGCTATGTGACATTTGCATACTTTTGAATCTTTGTGCACCCTGTATAATAGTGCTGTTTTCTGTGAAGATGTGTGCCAGTTTGTTCCATCCTGGCTACTGACTTTTTTTTCTTTTTTACAACGCGTGCGGTGTATATTACACGCTTGCATGTTTTTATTCAACATTTTTCCATTGTGGGAGTGTATGAGAGCGTAAGCTCTCGGATGGTTATCCCCTATTAAAATTATCGAGCTGCTTCATGCATAATTTTTTTCGTATTGTGTCTTTGCAAAAAAAAAAAAAAAAAGGTCTATGGGATTATTGTGTGGTGGGTGTATTTGTGGACAGGCTGTTGCATGCGTTGTGCAACACGCTTACATTGGCACTTTCTCATATGCAATTTAAGAAAAAAGAAAGTCACCTCTTTTTTTAGATCTTTAGACCTTTTAGATACATGGTCTATGTTAAGTGGAATTGGAATAAAAAAGGCATTTTCTCAGGTTTTCATCAGTAAACTGTATTAGTGATGCTCTAATCCAAGATAGACGCCTGCCTTCGTCCCGCCTAATAAATTCCCATTTCAAAGAGTTTTTACAAAGGCATGAGCCATGAAGGAGCTATGAACAGCCACTTTGCTCTATAGTGCGTTGCATATCGCAAGCTTGCGCCATTTCATTTCTTAATTTACATATCGCGGCCACGCTGAATTCGCGCAACGATGATTGAATGGTTTTCTGAGTGTGAATGGAAGCAGCGATAAGCATGAAATACATTTTCCGGTGCAGTCACTATTTTCTTCTCATCGAGGGGTAGCACGTGGGCTAACGCTTTTATTTTTTGATGCTTGGATGAACGCCTAGACCGGACGAAACAAATTGTGCGCGTGAGGCTGTGAGCGTAACTTGAGTGGACTTTGAGTGCTGCCCGATAGATCCGTGTTCACGTCATTCACGCCCTGCACAAGGAATTTTCATGTTAGCGAAGCATTAAGCCTGGTATACTTATCCATTAATCTGAAATAACGAATTTCCTTCGCGCTTTGAGTTTTACTCGCTCCACTATGAACGAAAATTTAGGGGACGCAGAGCAATGTCAAGCCGCCCGCGCCGCTAAGCTTGGACCGCTGACCGCGGCGCCTTCTATCGGCTCGCAGCAGAGCTACTCGGTGCGCCCGCGCGCTGCCGAACATAATCTGGACGCGCGCGCGCGCGCAGTGTCAGCGCCTAAATGTTCTTACACCGAGATTCACACGACGCACCGGATCGCTGATTCAGTCCCAAGACGGGCGTGACGCGGCTGAACTGTGGCGAATCGCACCGCTAGCCGCTCGTCTGCGGCCTATCGTGCGGCGTGATTCAGCGACGGATTTCTATCGCTGTGACAGACACCTCAAAGCGACTATTGATCCTTTCAGGGCGCCGGAAAAATTGCTTCGTGCTCTCAGGCAGCCGCGCGGATTGGCTGGGGGCGCCTGTCTCCTTTTGACGCGCAGCCCAGCCAATCAGAACTTAAGCAGCAGACGAAATGAACATGTCCATAGTGGACATGTCCATTTCTTAAGAAATGTCCACACTTAAGAATGAACAGTAATGAACATCTTACCACCAAATTAACGCAAGCGTAGATTTGAATACTTTATGTCTTAGCTGATCTAGCGTTTTTCTTGTGTTTTCCCTGCACTACCAGGCAATATTATCTTTATCTGCACTAAATTTTAAAGAATTGTCTGTGGCAGATAGCACAATTCTAACCACTTAGCTGAATTACTCAATGAGGCAGACATCACTTCTACGAGAAATCCAAATGCTTAATTGAATAACTGACATAATTGTACAAATTAAATTTTAAATTAATCACTTCTGAAGTTTACGAATTGTAGCTGGTGAGTTCGCAAGGCGTAATCACATGAAACGAATTATGAACACTACACTAGTTTCGAGATATGAATTTTCAAGGTATCCGATGAACTATGTAGATTGGCGTTCCGGTTACCTCTGAGCTTCAATGCATACAACAGCGTTTTCTCTGTTGTCATCCTCTGAATTCGTTAGGAGTCGATATCCCTTGCAACTTCACTGGCTACATTTCGTAGATTGCAATATGTGCTGTAAATTATTTTGTGAAAAACTTAGTGAAATATTGTTGACCAGCAAAATTCCGCATTTGATTGCTTGTGGAAGTAATGTCCGCCTCATCGAGTTCAAGGGTTAGAATTGTGCTATATGACAGAGGCAATTTTTTAATTTTAATTTAGTGCAGCTAAAGGAAAGCCTCTATAGCACTAACATTTAATACCGTAGTAGCGGCTCGAACATGGCAGCGCCGTCGAGATTTCCTTGAAATATATCTATGCATGAAGAAAATGAGGGGAGTGGGAGAAAACGACCAATTGAGCACGGTATGAGACACAATTCTGGTTCTCTGCGCCGCAACATGCGTCAAAGGCGATAGTCATGTCGTGTTTTCACTAGTATTGTTTCACCGTTGCCGCTAGTCATTTTTCCACACAAATTTGCCGCTACTGGGCAACGCAGTCACCATCAGCGTTCGGCAGGTGCGGTACGTGAACCGAATACTGCTTCACAAAGCATGATGTCATAGCTAATAGATCGGAAGTCGGAGCAACCGGTCTCAGAATCAATAGGGCTTGGGTTTGAGCACAATGTGACAATGATGAACGTTTATTTCATCATCATCAGCAGCAGCCTATATTTTATGTCCACTGCAGGACGAAGGCCTCTCCCTGCGATTTTCAACTACCCCTATCCTGCGCTAGCGTATTCCAAGTTGCGCCTGCAAATCTCCTAACTTCATCACCCCATCTGGTTTTCTACCGACCTCGACTGCGCTTCCCTTCTCTTGGTATCCATTCTGTAGCCCTAATGGTCCACCAGTTATCCGTCCTACGCATTACATGGCCTGCCCAGCTCCATTTCTCCCGCTTAATGTCAACTAGAATGTCGGCTATCCCCGTTTGTTCTCTGATCCACACCGCTCTCTTCCTGTCTCTTAACGTTAGACCTAAGGATTTTTCGTTCCATCGCTCTTTGTGCGGTCCGTTTATTTACTTATCTATAATGACAGTGATCGTACTGTCATTACAGACAGAAAATGACTACCACCCCTTCCACTCCATGAAGATGGTCGAACAGCGAAGCTGTGTTAGCCGGCCTGCCGCGTCAGGCCGGCTGCAATGGGAGCGAGCGTCCGAGCCGTAGTTGCATTCGCGGCCGCTTGGCTCGCTCGAACGGCGCTACTTGCGGGGGATGGGACGCGTCGGCGTCCACGGGCGACGGCGTTCCTAGCGCATTCCTCACGCTTTTTCTACGATGTTCCCAGACAAGAGTCCTTGACCAACGCTCCGTATATACTACCAACGCCAACTCCTCTCACACCCCACTCCTCCGTTCACCTGCTTTTTTTTTCCTACACCTCCACTGGTTGGCGCGCCTCACGCTCTCTCCTCCAACGCGAGTATTGGACGGCGCGACTTACGTCCAAGGAGGTTATATAACCTCCTTGCTTGCGTCAACCCCACTCCCTGTTCTCCTATTCATCTGCACCCTCTCACAGCATTCTCACAGGGAAAAGGGGGTCACTCCAACCCCTTTCTCCTTGTTGAGCTCTTTTTCTCTCCTCTCCCACGCGGTCACGGGGCCCCTTTTTAGCGAAGTCCGACAACGACGGCACAGGGCCCGCATAAACAGCTTCGCTGTAATAAAGAACAAATGATACAGGTACTAATATTGCCTTAGAAATGATAACTCCAAACTGATAGTCCTCGTTAGAGTGTGCTTCTTCGCACAAGGAGTCATAATGCGAAGAAGCCAGATTTCAGGAGTTCTCAAGCTCGTCGCGCGGTCTTTACCCTACGTAGCGATATAAAAGAGCAGATTTATGCGGCCTAGCAGAATTACAGCCCAATTCCATGTGAAGCTGTTTCTTACAAGCAGATTCCTATGATTTCATCTGCACGTAATTAAACCACGCACGAAAAAACGTGGCCCGCATGACTTCCTTTAATTTGCACCAAATATCATCGCGGTGGCTGTAGTAGTTCCTCCAGGACAGCAAGCTAAATTCTGCACCGTTCATGAAACACTTATAATGCCGGCTCCTTTAGAATACATTGTAGTCTATATATTTGCCGATAAAATATTAACTAAACCTAAGCAGACGTCATTGAAATCCATGATGTCACGGCGACCTAGTGCGGGAGCTTGAAGGTGGCGTCGCCGCCCAGTCTTTCGCTTTTGCGTCTTTTCTGACTTACCGAAACTCCTTTCATAGTAGGAGTGTCGCTTCTGTATTAGCTCACATAGCGTTTCACTGAAGTGGCCCTCTAAGATTTTTTTTTTTTTTGCATAGGTAGTATTTTCATCAAATTCAATCTCGGTGGCAGTTATATACAGTTCTGGGGACAACAGGCCGTTTTAAATTTTATGCCGTAAAACACTCCCGAGCGCTTTCGCAATTTACTGCAGGCGCCGTAATTAACCCACACACTTTTGAACTTTGCCTATACATAACGCAGCATATAAAGAGAGAGACTGGTTTAGCCCACCAAGGAAACCTACTACATGCCTCTTGAAATGCACGAAAATAGGGAGAAAACGAATGCTCAGTAATTACTTTAGAACTAATAATTAAGCTAGAAGCATTAGACGTTTCTCAATTAATTTATAACATGGCCTCCATTTCCACCAAATGTATACCCGATGTCGTGTAGTTTTCCTTGGAGACAGGAAATATAGCAGATAACAGTTGTACTAACACTTTCAAGCACGTGCTCAAGGAACTCTTTTGTGAAGCTCGTAATTACCTCAGGCTCTTGAAACTTTTGACACATATCACTCACAGGATGTCCCCATTCTCTCAAAATGTCAACTTTGTGGCAAGTTGAGTTCTTTTAGACCATCGGGCAAACTTCCTGCGGGGTTAGCAAAATATGCTTGCAAAGCTCTGGAACGCTTCTACAAGCAATTTTCCACAAAGGTGGTAACTAACCCCCCCCCCCCCTATACATTTCAAACATTTATCGTACATCAGCCACAACATACTTCTCGTTTAAAGTAAATATAAGCAATATGCGTCTTTTAGCTAACCAAGAACACTGGGAAAACTCCGCACCTCATATAACACATAGAAATTGGGAGAAAACCAGTATTCAGCAATTATTTCCAAAGCTCATAATCCACCTGCGCACTTCAAGCCTTTGGTACACACCACCATAACATGGCACTCATTCTCTCCAAAACAAGACTGCTGGTGTCTTTGGATCTCCCAGGGCAGCTGGGAAACTTTGCAAGTGTTTCATATAACACCAGTAAACATGCAGAAAACAAGGATTTAGCAATTTTCATTTAGCCCCTAACCAAGGCACTTAAAAATTTGTTTACACTGTTGCCACTAGCAGCTGCAGCTTGACCTGGCAACATCTTGCTTAGTAACAGAACCGTAGAGCACCGTAGACAATGAGAAAAGATCACATGGCAAATAACTCGCCACACAAAACCAAGAAAATCCACTAAATGGTCAAGAGGTTGTTCACTTGGTTACCACATAGCTTTGTGACATCAAGTTCCAGGTTGCACTTTAAAGTACATATGTAATAAAAAAATTGAATGAAGCAGACACTAACAAGTACCAACATGATGTGTTCTTAATAAATAACTCCAACATTCACTAAATGAAGTGAAAGCAAAATAGGCTGAGGAGTAATAATTTTATTCAGTGTACAGTTGAGAGTTCTAAAACAGTTACATGTAAATTCTACTTGGCACCCATAAAAATAGTCAACGATCTGATAAATGACATTTTCCATCTTAATTCACATCTTCCCATTTACAATATTGTCCACGTTCGCAAGGTGTATGATGCAAGTTAGTAGAACGGCCAGATGTTGACATTGTACCTGAAAACCACAAGATGGCCTAGGGCGTGCACATTTTCGTGTCTTGGTGCCCGGGTATAGATATCATCGCTACATGCCCTCGGTATCTCAAATATCAGCTCCATACGATGATGAACCTGTAATTGATACAAAGGTGACAGCACTCTTGCTGATGTTGTCTACTAAGGAGAAGCGTACTTGAACACTATAATGCTTCAGATTGTATTCATAGCGCTACACATTTCTGAGTAATAATCATAAGTATTCATTTCATATTAAAGAAAAGGCTATTGAATTATGTTTTATAACGTTCAGGCAATGTCACTCATTTTGAGTGAACATTACAACAATCAATTAAATAGGATAAGCATAGTACAAGGTAAAAATGAGAAACACATCTGTGAAAAGAGAAAACGTTAAGGGTTTAGACAGTCAATTAAAGCCCAGTGTTTTTCTATGGCCCAACACAAGAACTTGAAGTGTACCACAGCGAAACTCGATAAAATTTTTGCCAGAACTAGTCAGGCTTACCTTTCCTTATACCGTAGTGGAAACGACGCTGCTTCAAAGACTTGTCTGCAGAAAAACAAAAGTATATGAGTCTGTAAATGTCTATCTGATGTCTCCGAAAGAAAAAAAATATGAGCAGACTTCAGAGATTCCTGCCAGCTCTGGATTCGTTTGGTGCGATAGCAGTAGGCTCTCACAACGTTGTCTTATCATGAAAACATTAATAAATTTCAACCAACCTTCAGCACAGTGGTACTAGCCTAGGCTAAAATGTAGGTAAGCATGTCGACAGCTGCAGACAATAGCCATGGCAGGCTAAAAGATATGCCAGAAGCATGTTTCTGTAAAATTTAAGGTAAAAAGAAAAAAAAAAGAAAATTATGTTCTTTGGGTAACCTCACAGCCACTATGGTTAAATTCCATGACTCTGCCAGTGAAATGCTAATGACTTTGAGATTAACTATATACTACCTTAACACTTTAGAATGTACATGCAGTGTATCTATGAAAAAAGTATAACAGTTGTTCAATGTGCAACAAAAATGTAGAGCAACCAGACCTTGATTTAATCATTCTTAACTGTATCAACATGTGGATAGTTTACTGTAGTAAATTCTGTTCAAAAGATATCATGCTTTACTGCATTTTGTAAAAATGAGCAGGCAATGTTGAACACAGCACAATGAACTAAAACAAATTGCAAGTCATACACCCAGACAACCATATCAATAATATTAACAATTGTAATCATAGCAAAATTCACATTTAGGCTGCATTTCTGCATACAAAGTAACAGTGTCTCCGTGTGTCCTTTAACCAACATGTACAACAACCTTAGAACAATAGAACTATACTCCTAGCTTACATTGGAACATATCATGAAGCTTCAAACCCCATGACATTAGACTATGCCTCAAAAAGTATATCAGTGTCACTAAAACAAGCACATCAAAAAAGGTCGCCACTTAGCCTCATCGCATAACGCAAGAGTGATTGTAACAATGTACTAAACCTGAGGAGAGACTTGACAATGAAATTTACACTTGCTCTTCAGGCACTTTAACTATTACGGCTGCAGTGAAAATACATATGTAATTTACACCATACAGCCAGAGCTAAAAGTTGTATTTCAGTTCCTCTCTACCATGTAACAACATGGAAGTAATTATAACGTTTTAAACAATAATTCAAATGTTCACGATACATGAATCTTCATGCGGACATAAAAAAAATACTGAGGTCAACAATCCACAAAACGTATCATATACAACCGACACTTTCAATGTTCAAAGTACAGTAAAACCTCGTTAATTCGACCCTCGGTAATTCGGAAATTCAGATAATTCGGTCTCGTCCGCTGGACCCGGCAGGCGTATGCATTATTTAATGAAATTAAATTCGTTAATTCAGACTTATCTGGCCTCACATTGGTTAATTCGGATAACTCTCTGAGCTCGGCGAGCGCCTCAAATGTACGACGCAAAGGAGCAGAAACGGTCCTTAGCGGCCACCGAAACAAAGCGGCGGATTTCGCATCGCCATAGTTATCAGTGGAAATCGTACGTGAATGATAGCAATGCCAAAACGCTTCATGCCTATTTGTGCTTTAAAGCCTTTATCTTACGTTTACCGCCGCACATAGCACCACGTTGGCCGCGTACCTTCATCACTGCATAGCTGAGATCCATGACCGCGTCGATAGCAACCACGGTATTGTCGGCAGCGGTTGCGACAGTAGTTTCGCTTAGACTCGGTGCACACGTCGGCCGCATGCGTTCATGACTGCGTAGTCGCCATCCACGATTGCGTCGATAGTGGCCGCGGTTTCGTCCGCAGCGGTTGCGGAGAACAGTACTGTAGTTTCGTTTTGACTTGGTACGCGTGTCGGCCGCGTGCCTTTATAACTGCGTAGTGGTGATTCACGACCAGGTTGATAGCGACCGCGGTTTTGTCCGCAGTAGCAGCAAATGGTAGTTTCGTTTTGACTCGGGGCCTGCGTCGGTCGTACACCTTCAGAACGGCAAGGTAGCCGTCCATCATCACATCATCGCGTCAACAGCAGCTGCGGTTTCATCCGCCGTGGTTGCGACAAAAAGTAGTTTCGCCTTTACTCAGTGCAGAGCTGTCGAAGACGTAGAGCACTGTTTCACTGTTTACATCAAGATGGGCGGCGAGCTGGCGAAAAATAATTTGGATGTGTGCGCGGCAGTGAAAAGCGCGTCTCAGATGAAGACGCACGCCGCAGCCGTGCTGCTAAGGAAGTCGCGAGGCCTTCGCCGCTGTGAGCGCTAATCAGTCCTGTGATGACGAGAATTGCAGCTTCCCCACTGCTTTTGTGCAAAATAAAAACAGGATTTGCAAATTCATTAAGTAAATAAAAAGTGTTGGCGTAGTAAGCATTTGTTTGTTTTCTTGATACCCTCGATAATTCAACATACGGTTAATTCAGACATTTATTTTTTTTGGCCCCGTTAAATCCGAATTAACGAGGTTTTACTTATACCTATGCATCTATGATACAAAAACCATGCTGGTCATCCAGGCAGCATACTGGTTATAAGGAAGAGTCGAAGCAGTCAAGCCACCAAACAAGACGTGGTAAATGAGAGGCTCCTCGTCCCGTTTCTTTGAGTTACCTTTTAACAAGGGGTGCAGAGCTGGTTGACATAAAGGCATGTTGTGCGCGGCAGCTGTAGAGAAAGGGATTTTGCGCATTGCTCCAGCCTGGCACTATACCGTATAGACTCGTGTAAGGGCCGCACCCCCAACTTGGCAGCCCAAAATTTGGAGAGAAAAAAATTTCCAGTGGAGAAGCAATCGCGTTCGGTGCCCCGGTGCCATGCGCACATCGGTGAATTTTTTTCGTGCTGCATGCTTCCGCGTGCCGCTACTATATGGCGAGAGCTGCGCATTGACCTCTGATACAATGGTACAACTGCGGATCCAGGGTGTGCACAAGTCGCCGGCTGCACCGGTTCCCATTCTGACCCGGAGGCTCGGTCCTGCCAAAGGGCCGTACCTCGTGAAAATTGCGAAAAAGAAGAGTGGCCTTTACATTAGGCTATATGCTATTCTTTTAAAGTGAGCCTTCCAGTGATATACCAAGACTTGCGGCACTGTCAATGGCCTTTCTATGCCATTTTATTTTGCTATGCGTCTCTGCCACTGGCAACAACACAGCTCTGCAATAGTTTGCAAGAAAACTGAAGTTTGGCTATAAATTCCAGTTTTCTCTGCCAATAACTTTTGTCTTCCCACCAAACAAGCATTCACGGTATTCTAACCTGTCGGTCTAGCAGAACTACATTTTCTTCTTACTGCACTATAAAAGGATGTTTCGTACTAGCTGAATTTCATTGACGAAACTGATAGCATGGCACTGCAGTACTCCAATTTTTTTTTTGTAAATTTTATCATGGAACAGATGACAAATGTGACATTGACGTGGCTGCTCATTCACTTCTATAACCTACTATCCCCTACCAGTGCAGTGTGTCCAGAAAAAGCATTCGCAAGATTCCCGACCACACAGCAGACCCTAGTGAACTTTTATTTAAGTAAAGCAACCTCCTCTATTCTTATTCGTGACTCTCAATAAGCAGCACAGTCACCGACCATTAATTCAAACATGCTTGATTATTTCGACAACTTTGTGGCACCACCACTGGACTCGCAGACTTAATGTACAAGGACAACGAAAATTTCGGACACCTTACAGCTCGCCGCGCGATAATTTGGACTCGGACTGCACAGCCATAAGCTAATTTGACCACCAAGTAGAGCAGTAATAAAGATATGTTCGTTTTGATCTGTCATCGAAATGGTCGTCAGTCATGTCGTCAGTCACGTCGTCGGCGCCTCCTCGAAACCGGAACTAGCGAAGCCTAGTCGATCTAGTAGTTGCCGACTGTGCCCAAACCGCTGGACAAGCCAAGCACTAGTTGTAAAGGTTGCATTTGCGATTTGTCATGCAAGTTCTGTTCCTCTATCACCATCCACCGTTCATAGCCAGCTGATCCTGTTGATAATGCGGATGGAGTGTTGCTCTGACCACTGACGAAGGGTGAAAAGCGTGAGAAGGAATACCTTCACTTCACTTTCATACCTTCACTTTCGCAATATTTCGCTGCAACTAGCACCGGACACATCTACGAGCACTCTGCCAAGATTACCGTCGCTCGTAGAAGCCAATGCGTCTTGCGCTAGTCACAAGAAACTGAAGTTATCCCCACAAGTGACGATCCAAGAATACAGCACACCTTTTTTTGGCCACTTGCGAAATATAGTCACTTATTTTCTGGTGAATCTGGTATTTCGGATTCCCAATTATTCGGACGTTTTGGCGATCCTGATAGAGTTTGAATTATCGGTCGGTGACTATCTACACATCATCAATGTCGCACTGAAATCTCATTCACAACTTCCACAAGGCTCGTGGAAATGAGCCGGAGATAAGGGGACTGATTAAAGTACAGTTATTCACGGTATTAGCACTGTGTGAGCTTGGCAGCCATGATGACACTACTAAAGTAAGGTTTGTGCATTGTACTACTAGTATCAGCCACCTAGACAAGATGGCACACACAGAAACAAAAGCTCAACTACAGTGTCAAAACAATTTATGACCTCAATATCTAACAAAATGAGTCGGCAGTGGCGATTACCAACAGTCCGGCTACATCCGCGTTTCTTTCAGTGGCAATTCGGCAGCAGTCCAAGTTTCCCTAGCCTACAACGGCTAAGGAAGAAATATACAAGGCATTCCACCAACTTACAGGTGTTGCACGACTAAAGCATCTATGCTTTCCATATGCAAGTCCCACAAAGGTGTTTCACTTGCACTTTTTTCGTGAAAGCTGTTGCCACAGATGCATACTACAGACAATGCTATCAGTAATACACCAGAAATATTGAAGAAATAAAAAGCAGTGTTCATCAATGTTACTCAAACACAAAAAACATGCTCCAATGGCGAGGATAAACGTGATATATATAACATGCAGCACTGTCCGTAACAGAAGACCATTTTCTCCAGAAACACTAGCAACCTTCGAAATGCCTACGAATCATGCTGACCGCTCTTTGGAGACTTGGCATTCAAGCAAGTGCTGTCGTAAGACTCATCGACCTCTTCTACTGTCAGGATTTTCCCGTTGCAGCAGGGCGGCGAGTGATGGCCTTCAGAGACACTGGGCGGGTCGGGATCATCGTTGCACGTTGTAACTGAACGGTAATCTTCGCTTCGCGAAAACCCCGGCGTCAATGCGCTACCATGTGCTGCTTGATGACTAGCATGATGCAAGTCATGGTGCAAGTCATGGTGCAAGTCATGGTGCAAGTCATGGTGAATAATCGATTCCCGGCCAGGCATCGATACCTGCAGTTTACAAAAGGTCAGAGATCAGAAAGACTGTAAGGTAAACCGTGCAGGTCATGGACTGAAGCGTTTCGCCCTATGCTCCTTTTTATACAGATCTGAGATGCCTACTATGTATTAAATATGTCACATTTTGTGACAAAGTATGCAAATTAATGTTACACCAAATGACATAACATATGCACCTACATCATTCATATGTGATGCACTTTTTTTTTTGTAGTAAATGGAAGCAGTGAGACAAGTCTCTACAGTTGACTTTTTAATTCCAGCCTAATGGGACCAACAAAATTGACCAAGTTATCCGGCAGGTCGAATTAAACAAGATGCAGAAAAAACGCTAACACACACCACTGATTCATTTGCCAATATTTGCCTCTGAATCAAACATGCGCCCATTTTAGTGTGTCCAAAGTAGAAAAATAACGCTGAAATTATATTAAAGCTCCTAAACAAATTATAAATCTAACAAGCACCGATTTTTTAGCAAATAACATGGGTAAAGGTCTAATATGTGTTGCACAATGATGGCTGATTTCCTAAAGTCAGCTTCGCCGCAATACATCCGTGTTATGCAGTAAAACACAAACGCCGCAAAAACTGTTTTGGTTTAGTATCCGATAGCACTGTGCAGGCAATTTTCTGCCCAATTTCCTTAAAAATAAAGTAAAAGACGTGTGTTACAATCAGGTAAATACCATAATCTGACACTGTGAGCTACGGCTATTGCTTGAAAAGTTTTCTAGGGCAAGCCAGAAATAGCCTTTATCAATGGGAGACGTATTTACTGTCCCCTAAGCTCCACTGAGACAGACGCCTGCCACTAAAGGAGTTGCTATCGGGGTCACTATGAGGGTCAGGTGCGTGCGTGCTGACTGGTCAAGTTCGAATTATCCGGCAAAGGCTCATATTACGTTTGAAATAACGAAAGCTTGGGTCCATAGAAGTGCATAAGCGCTGCCAGGGACCTTGGGTCAGGATAGAATTAACCGAAAAATCGAATTCACCAGAGTCTAATAAATGGAAGTCTACTGTACAGGCTTCGTAGTGTTACCTGCTAAGTATGAAAGAGTAAAGGCTGTCTCAATACCACATTTCGTATGGGCAGTTGCCCACACTACAAGTAAGACCCAATAGGGCAGGACCCCTTTGGCACTGCAGTTACAAAAGACCAGGATTATTGCAACAATGAACTCTGATAACTCGATTTTTCATATGTTGTGTTTTGCTATATATACTCAAAAGTGTTTAATTTCTCATGCTGAGCTATATTACGTGATTTGGGTACTTCTGTGACCCAAGATGGCAGCAACATTGTGCAGGTGCAGTCAAGGCTGGTGAAAAGAAAAAGGAAAATTAAAGCCTTGGGCCTAATTAGGAGACAATGATTACAGCAACTGGAAGTGTGGTTTTAGTATTTTGCTTATTTTTCTTGGTGATCTGAACTTTTTTTAAACCAAGCTATTAATGCTAAGAGCACCGAGTTTGAGAATCGCACCAAACTACCCCTTCAGCTTTATTGATTTTTGCTTTATACTTCGAAAAAGAAGGGGTGGAGGAAATGTAGTGTTGGCTTGGCCATATGTCGTCATGAATCGGTGCTGGCCTCAATAAAATTAAATTCTGATGTTTTACATTCCAAAACCATGATATGATCATGAGGCACATTGTAGTGAGAGACTAAATTAAATTAAACTTGACCACCTGGTGTTATTTAAAATACACCTAAACCTAAGTACACAAGCATTTTTGCATTTCACCCTCATCAAAATGCAGCCGCCACGGCTGGAAAGTTTCAATGAAAAATCTTTAGTCTTAAGTTTGTGGCTAACGGCATCTCACCATTCCACTACTCCCTGTTCGGTACTTCAGTTTAACCTTTAACAGTCCATTTCACCAACTAGCCCACACTTTCTACCTTTCTAGAGTAATGACCAAGCACAGACGAATAGAAAACGTCCCTACCCGGACAGGCATTGTGGATGTGCCCGCTTCAACACGGACAGGAACAGGCTCATGCGTCTCATCCTCAGACGAAGAGCCTATGTCACTCAGTTGCCGAGGTGACATGCGGCACCCGCGGAGGAGGAACCCATTTAGGCGGCCACACGAAGCCAAGATGAGCCCCATGTAAGGCGGCGATGGCTTCAGTGGCCGGCTGATGTACTCTGGATGAAACTGAACACCCACAAAATATGGGTGATCTGCAAAAGTAAAAATACGATGCAGGCATGCAAGACTCTGAGCATAAGAGCATGATCCACTCTTAAAGGGAGAGAGAGAGAGATAAGTTTAATGATGCGAAATGCAGAGAGGTCGACCTGAGGTAAATTCCTCTAGCCAGCTACTTTGCGTTGGGGGAAGGGGAAGAGGGAAAGAAAGAGGGAAGAAAGAGGCGCATGATGGGTGACGATGATGAGAGAAGGAGGATGTAAAACATATGGCAAGCACTTTGGCATGCTCAAAGCCTACAGTCCATGCCCGTACTTTTTAAAAAGTTCAGTAACGCCTGCATGGCCTTGAATCTTGATTGAGTGTCTGGCCAAGGGCCTAAAATAACGTCCTCCGACAACGGCGGGCTGTCGAGACGCGTAAGGTCATTATTCAACCTTTGACGCTCTTGCACGTACCTAGGGCAGTCACAAAGCACATGAGCTATAGTCTCTTTGACATTGCACAATTCACAGTCTGGAGACTCGGTGCGTCACATGAGGTGTACGTATCCGCGCGTAAACGCTACCCCCAGCCTTAGTCTGTGCAGAAGACTGGCACAGCTGCGTTGAATTTTCGGTGGTAGCCTAAATTTCATGGTAGGGTCCAATCTCTGCAGTCGTCCGTGTCGATTATCCGGACTGTCCCAGTGCTTTTCTGTCGATTTTCGGATGACACTGGAGAGAAGGCAGTTGGCACCCGCTCTTGAAAAAGGAATCGCAAGCATTGAGTCTGGTTCTTCCAGTGCTTTCTCCGCTTCAGCATCAGCCAATTCGTTGCCGTGTATACCACAGTGACTGGGAATCCACTGAAATGTGATGTGGTGGCCGTTTTCTTGCGCTAAAGTGTATAGCTCGGCAGTTTGAAGAGCCAACACCCTGTAAGTGCTTTCTTTCAACACCAGTCTAAGATCCACTCTTAAAGGGCCCCTAAACCACCTTTGACATGTTTTTACATTCTAAGTAGACAAGCACATTGCGCACAGTATACCGTGACTATCATCATTCACAAATATGGCACAGCTACATGCCACAGTAAAGCCACCAATTTAAGATATACTTCAGGGCTCCTTTCCGGACATGACTTCCCCAGGGTAAAAGCTGTTCATCGGTCGGTCCACGAGGTCCCCGGTCAACTTGATGAAAGTTGGTTGTGTGCTCCGAAAATGGAGGGGAGCTTGCCCATTATCTGCTGCTGAACCTGTTATGAAGTTTCCATTCAGTGGGCATTCCGCAGAGGGCGATTAGAAGCAGACAATGAAGGAGCCTTTCTTTTTGTCAGTCGACGTGACCCGTAGTTATCGCTGCACAGCACCGGTGGTTGGTGTGAGTACGCAGCCAGGTGAAGAGAACACGAGTGGGGAGAGCAGCGAAGGAAAGCAAGAAACAGTGGCGGCCGTGCAGTTGCTCATCAAATGCCTGTAACTTTGCTATTACAGCATCATTAAAAAAAAATTATTGTGGCTGCATGTTCGTTGTACACTGGTTCACAGTGGTTAAAGGCACCTCGCTGGTAAGAAGGCGAATTAACTGCAGCATTTGGCATACTTTTCTGCCTTATCAAGTCTCCTCTCCCAGCAAGAGTGGATTTTTCAGTTTTGTAGAAATAGGTTTGAATAGTGAAATTTCCTAATCGAATACGAAAAAAAGAAGAATTTCATATATTTTGTCATTTCTATATCAGCATGAAAAATGAAGATCATGTGTAGTTAGTTTGGTAAAAAAAAATCGAGCTCATAGACATTGACACATGCATGTAATACCATTCACAATTAGATGTCTGGACAACTTAGGAGCTTGAAAATGATAAACGGCTTTCTATTATCTGTAGGGCCAAGGCAATAAGAGTCATGAAAAGGGGAACAGAATGTTTGCAGATGCATGTAGAGTGTTGTGTTCGCGAAGGAGAGAAGTGTGGCACTACAGCATTGTACATCAATATGGCGAGACTGCCCAAATAATTCAGACAAAATTCATATATAGGCTACCTAAAAGCGAGCCATTCTTATTGAATGACAGGAAATTATTGAGCAGAAGTTATCTGCCCCATGCATTCGTTAGGAAACTGCTGCGCCTGGGCAACAACCACAGCTATCCTGCAGCAGAATCATTCTTAACATCTGTCATTCTGTCTTGAAACGCTTTTTTCAAAAAGTATTCTTATCGCTTAGATATTCGAAAGAAATGAATATTCCACAACTTTGGATAGTGAATTCTCAAATCGAATAGCAAGGACTATTTGATTCGTATTAGACATTTTGAATATTCACACAACCCTAGCAGTTCCCTAATACAGCAACTTATTTTTTTTCTTTAATAAGTCAATTTGGTTACACTGAAGCTCAATTGAATGCGACTTTTTAATCTATGATGGATGTGATGTGATCAAGGGAAATCAATGAGGTGTGTTTACTGCCGACCAGAAAAGCACACGTTGCACTTAACTTACCAGATAGTTCTATCACTTCCATTCGTTTTCCTGAAGTGTCCTTGCCGACAAACTTCAGGCCAGCTTTCTCAAGCTCAGGGACATAGGAAGGGTTCACTTCATACCGATGCCGATGCCTTTCTTCAATTTTGTCCACGTTCTGGTACAGCTTCCCTGCAATCACCATCACAGACATTTCCAACAGCTTAATTCATGCGCAGTCAAAGTCCAGTGTCACTTTCAGATAGATTACATATGAAATATAGTTCTAAAGCATCAAGAGTAAAAAAATAAAAAAGGAAGAGGGAAATCAAACAGGAAGTTAAATACTATTGCCAAAGAGGATGTTTCCTAAAACACGCAACTTTCTCAGCGATTTTCTACCCTGTACTTTAAAAGCATGCGAAGTTGGTTCATTAATCTCGATAAATTATGCATTTAGGCAGAATAAAAAAATTGTCCAAATTGCTTCATAGAGTGGCCAGCAACATTAATTTGGTCATGTCCTCCTATAGAGCACCGCAAAAGCTTTGAACCTAAGCTAGAGATAGCTGGCCCATCTCATATATGCACAGCTAGAGGAAAATAATGTCAGTAATGTGAAACCTTTGCAGTTCGGAAAATTGGATAATTATAATCTCATCTCTGATACTGGCAAGCTTATGCATTATTTAATGGCACGAAATTTTAGTTCACTCAGATGTAACTATCCATGATGAACTTTGGAGTACGCTGAGCACGAAGCACTGCAAGCGTGCGACATGAAAGAGCAAGAGTGGCGGGAGCGTGCAACCAAAATGAAGCAGCACAGTCCCAACTAGTACCTATTTATCAATGGGAATCATATAAGAACAACATGAACATGAACAAGAATGCTTCACCAGGCTTTGTGCCTTTTTATTTTGTTTAGTGTCACGCATGGAACTGTATAGGCAGTGTGCCTTCAGGACTACATAGCCACGACAATGGTGACCACAAATTCATCTGCACTGGATTGTGGAAAGTGCTGTATTTCGTTTTGATTCAGTGCAAGGCATACGATGTCACAAACATTGTGGAAGCCACCAAGAATGAAAAGTGATATTACTATCGTGCCCTGTGCATAGGCATCGAACTTGCCAGCTCAGTGGTGAAAAAAATAATTGGGATGCACACACACTAGTAAGAAACACACCTACCAAGGTGAAGACATTCATCTTGCACCACTGCCACCCTGAGAAGGAAGTTCCAAAATGTTCGCTGCTGCGAGTCCTTACCAGCCACTATATAATAAGAACTGCAGCTTCAACACTTATTCTGTGCAAGATAGAAGCAACGGTAGCAGATTTCTTTAGTAAAGAAAGGCTTGTTGATGTGGTAAGATGTTTTCTTGGTCCATTCAAACTTTGACATTTAGTTAATGCGGACATTGTTTTCCTGCCTCAATAAATTACAAATTAACAAAATGTTATTGCAGTTTGCACTTCCCTGTGTCCACTGTGTCACCATCATCCGGAAAGTGCAATTACACAGTGCGAAGAAAAAAATCAAAGCTATGAGCCTGTCAACATCAGCATTCCCTAAAAGGACTTATATGGCACTCATTGGTATCAACTGCCCACTTAGCTATTTTCTGCACCTGTTGCTGCGACACGCACAGCAGAGAAAGTCATTTAATCGGAAAGGCCACCATAGGTGTGCAGAGTCTCAAAATAAATGTTCAATAGCATTACTGTGTCATGTCCCACTCTTACGGTTTGTCACATCTTTTGCATAGTTAATCAGTCATGCAAAACAAGCTCTTCCACTTGCGAGGTTGAATGAACGCTGTAACTGGAAAAACATGAGTACTACTGTCATATGGCTGCACTTACTCAACACAGAGTCTTGTGTGTTGAAGTGTGTTTCTCGCTTCCCAAGACGCATTGTGCCTCCCATTTGACCGACATTGTGCTCGGGCATTTCAATAATCTGCAAAGAGTGAGCAAACAAAAAACAGTAAGAACCGCTTGCTTAGCTCTGTCATCAAAAGATTTTTATATTATTTTTCATAAGTAGTGGTTGCTCAGACACCCAATTTACAGGATTTACGACACAGAAGTTATGGCAAGAAAGAACTGTAGAAAGCACAAAAGTAAACTATGTCACCCTGCTAGATAAATTACAGTTGAACCTCAACAAACAAAAACAGATATAACGAATTATGAAACACAAAGTAAATAAAAAAATAAAAGTTTCAACCAATAAAATTGGGATGTAACGAATATTATACCTGCAATCAATAACGGATACAGTAGAACCCCGCTGTTACAATCTCGGGTGCTGCGTTTTCTCGGCTGTTACATCGTTTTCAGCCGGTCCCGGCACAGCTCCCATAGAACCCAATGCATCAGTAACCCCGTTGTTGCGTCGTAACTGCGGGACTGTTCCCGTATCATACATTGCGAACTGCCACCTCGCGCTGGCCCAAGCAGCCATTTTGACTCTTCATGTCGCTTGGCTTGGTGACTTGACGAAGGAATTGGCCACCCAAAGTGCCAAGGGCTTCACCTATGACGGTTTCCGCCAGCAAAAGTATGGCCTTCGAGATCAGTATTTGCTATCTAAAGATGGTGTCTATGACGCGTTGTGGCCCTAGAATTAGTTTCAGCGTATACATGTTCCGTATAAAGTCCAAGGGCGATAACACCGTCGCGCGCCATTTGCTGTATGTGCGAGTGAAAGCATGCGAGGAGAGCCGACGACCGCACAAGAAAGAAAAGCAGGGAGGGAGCACGCCTTCCGTTGCGCTCGAGACATCGGCGAGGGAGCAAGGGATAGCGAGCGGCGTTGTACTCTAGCATCAACTGCGCACTGCGCGGCAGCGCGCGGGCCGTATCTTGAAAGCGATCCGTGTTGGGGGCAGAGTCTAGGAGTGTAGGTGCATCGGCGGCTCGTAGCTTTGTGTGTGCTGTGTGTTCTCGGTACTCAGTTTGCATTGAAACGATAGACAACAGCACGACAGTCACTTCGCTCGCTGCTGCAGCGGTGCTTCCTCACGCCAGCGCGTGTCCGCGCTCATCGAGTGTGATGTGTTGTTTGCCTGTGGGCGCTGACACCATGCTTGTTAATATAGTTAATAAGCAAATGTTGACAAGTTTATAAGGAACATAAAACTACTATCCTTACTTTGTACAGCTGTCTACTAATTTGCTATCGCAATCAATGCTTCAGCTTTCGGGTGAAACTACGACTTTTTTTCACACGTAGGAATTAAAATAATATTGTTGCAGTTCAACACTACTCCCATTTCTCAATTTTTCCTGTTTTTCGGCTTTTGCGTTTCCTGGCTCTTGGGTTTTTTTTTTTTTTCGGTCCTGTGAAAATCGTATCAGCGGGGTTCTACTGTATAATGAAGATATTTTCATGTCTGATGTGACTTTGTCCCAATGAGGTATAACTGTACAACACGCAGATTTTAAGATCCTACAGAATCACTCTTAAGAAATCACTGGACAGTTTGATATCGTTTCCACAACCACAGTTGCAAGACTCCTACGCAAATTTGATTTTTCCCTGTGTTCTCAAGAGAACTGTGACACACAAGAAAAAGCTTGCCAGTTCAAGAAAGTGGCAGCGAAAACTTACAACAGGGTGTGAAGTCTTGGAATTAATCTCGGCTGAGTTAGCATCCTCCCACCCTAGGACATTGCGAGAGAACTCGATCACTGCACACTGTAGCCCAAGGCACACACCTGCAAAAATGGCATCATATTTATTATGATCACAAGTATGAAACAGTGATCGGAAAACGCAGAATATCTCCTAATAAGTTGTCCTTGATACAAATCACATAGATGTGTTTTGATAAAAGCACTCAACCAATGCAATAACCGGCCTTTTAAAGGGGTTAAGCCTGCTGTAGGCTTCCCCTGTATGCAAGGACACTCAACATGAAGTGTTGGAAACAGCAAACATTTGAAATATATTTTAGTTCGCTTCCAAAGAGCGCCTAAATGCTCGTTCTCGCGACAGAGACCCATCGCTAGTGCGATTTACACCGACGTCACTGTGTTGGAAGTGCAACGAAAGTTTTAGTGACATCATACCACATTAGAGTGACGTACAATGAGCGGTGACCCACAGCACCGGGCAAACCTAGAGAGCCTCGAGTCTAGAGTGCAGTGAGCCGCATCGGACGCAGATGTAGAGTCGGAATTGGAGCTGCCGCAGCTAGCCATGACAACTGTGAGCGTGGTATTGTTTGCCTGCACTGGTACAGAAAGTGTGTGCGACAGCAGACGATGCAGCAGTGTGTGCGTCACAGCTTTGTGGGCCCACGTGACCAAGCTTCCTAGAGAGTGACGTCACTGCCCAACTTGGCACCCAGAAACCGCAACCGTTCACATAAATAATGCGAAATTAAATTATTTACTGAGAATATATGAATCTTCGAGCATGTATCATGCTTCCTGGAGCAATAAACGTCTGAAACAAAGAACACACAAGCCACAAATTTGATGTCTCAACCCCTTCAACATACAAAAAATATTTTAGACAATGGAGTAACACATGAATGCTACAAGCTGCTCTGAAGGCTTTAGTAGCATTCTGAAGAGATAGTAGCAGCATATGAATGAATGCGACAAGTTGCGTGTCTCGTCGCATTTTTAGCACATCGCACCCATGCAAACGGCAGTATTGCACTCGGAAGATGAATCACATTAGTCAAAACCCATAATAACGAAATCACCGGGGAAGCAAAAAAAAAATTGCTTTTGCTGGAATTTTGTTGGCGCAAGAATGAGACAGAAAAGACAGCGAAATGGCTTGCAAGGCAACAATTTATTGTGAAAAGTCGGTAAGCTAACTTCGCCGAGCCTTGCAGCAACTTGACAGCTCTGCCTTCACACTGCAAAAAGTGGTCCATTGCCACATCGTTGTCATGCTCGCCGAAAAACAAATGAATCTAACACTTCTTCTTCTTCTTTCTGGGGTTTTACGTGCCAAAACCAGTACTGATTATGAGGCACGCCGTAGTGGATGGCTCCAGAATAATTTTGACCACCTGAGGTTCTTTAACGTGCACTACAACGCAAGCACACGAGCGTTCTTGCATTTCGCTTCATCGAAATGCAGCCGCCGCGGCCGGGATTCAATCCCGCGATCTCGTGCTCAGCAGCGTAACGCCTTAGCTGACTGGGCCACCGCGGTGGGTAAACGAATCTAACACAGCCTGTGGGTTTGTCTTCTTCTCTCAATGTTTTGATCCTTGGTGGCCCTCGAAATTGTCAGCTTTGCACACATTACTTATGATGGCCTCGTCGGTCATCTCATCGTGCACGTCTTCATCCGCATACAAACTCGTTGATGCTGAAGCCATCTGGAACATCGTTTTCCATGGCACAAAGTTCACCCCATGCATTGGTCAGCGATGGCGGCACTGCACCGAGTGCGCATTCGGGCAGACCTTCCTACAGTGCTGCTGGAACAGCGCATGCCTGGTGAGTGGCAATGAAGCCATCGTGAGTAAAACAATTTGCAAACACAGCTACAAACATTTTACTGCACCATTTCCAAGCGCGCCAAGAATAGAGACCTTGTTTTTCAAAATTGTAGACAGCGAGCTGCAGGCAATTCCAAATTCATCAGCGATCTACATCTTCTTCCTAACCTTTTAAACCTGGGAAATAATTGCAGTTGTATCTCATAGCGTCAAAAGTTTGAGCTTTTTGGCTGGAGGCGGCATTCTTGGCAGGCTGGCAGAGCAGACAGTCCGATCGCCACACACACAACTGCCGTGCCTAGCACCAGCCGCACACACCGACCGTACTGCGCATACATGATCATGTGCACGGTAAACAAAGCACAAAGCATCATCAGAGTTTCCACATGTGGATTTGGTTAGTCAGCAATTATGGATCAGCATGACATGCAGGCGTTCCGCTCCACATTAGCCCATACCGTGATGGCACATATGATACAAATGTGCCCACTGCGAGGTCGCCTCTGCTTTATTTTGTCTTCTTGTTGTTTGTTTTTTAAATTTATATAAATTTCCGGTCAGGACACCACCTGACTCACCTGTTGGAAAGGGTAAACCACAATCATCCTCAACATCATCATCCCTGTCGCCTGTTGCAACTGCTCCACTGCTGTTTTTTGTAAACAAAAATGGCGACTGCCATGCAAGCACGCTATGGTGGTAGTTCAAACAATTTAAGGGTGCAACCAATGCATTTGACCAGTTTTTGGACCCTGCTAGCGTTATGCGAGTACATAATATGCGGACTGTCACTATAGAAAATTTCGTAAATGCAGGATTGCCGTAAAAAAAAGTTCCCAATGGGCATTCACCGCAGATCCGAAAATATTTCACTGCGACGAGTATTTCGTTGCCTCAGGATTTAGTTATCGCGCATTTCAACAGGAGAGGGTAGCATCATACAGTAAAACCCCAGTGATACGATCACGGCTGGGACGAATTTCGGTGATACGAATTCGTAACATTCCCCGTCCAAAAAACCTCCACTGTTCTGAACGCGTTGGCGTGCCGCTACGGATGATACTGACACGTATACATGTTTATCTTTCACCGGTGGCCGCTTTCCACCGGCTAACAAATGTCAAACGTTATCGCTCGGCGCAGGACGCGCCTGTATCGGAAGTTTCTAGAACGTTATCGATGCTTCTTTTCGTTGCCTGTTTTCACCGACGCTTATGTTATCTGATTGTGTGACCGATGCGAATTGTCTAGAACTTTCTGGAAGACACGCGGGCATCAGGGATTAATCTGGAACCTTCGATAACTCAGGTATAAAAGCCGACGCGTCGCGCCGCTGATCAGATTTTCGACGACCGCCGACTGTGTTCGCCGCTATCGTTGTGCTTTGAGTGTAGCTTGCTTTTGTGGGCACAGGTTCGCCCAATAAACAACCAGTTTCCTCATACACAGTTTTACGACTGTTTTCTTTACCGTCACTACTACGTGACATCTGTTGGAGGTGCTAGTTCGTTCATGCACCGAACGCCCCCACAAAGCCACGACCCAAGCCCGAAACCGGAGGACGAGACCAACGTCGCCAAGGAACAGCGAGCCAGCCGTAGGCAGCAAGGACTTTTGCCAGAATACGGACTTCTTCCCGAGAAGACCACAGCGATCAAGGCCAAGTCAACGACCACAATGGCAGCCCCAGCGTCCCCCATCCTGCTGCAACAACCTCGGGAGCCACCGACCTTTCGTGGATCATCGGCTGAAGACCCTGCAACCTGGCTGGAGACATATGAGAGGACCGCGACGTTCAACAAATGGAGCAACGACGACAAGCTGCGCCATGTTTATTTCTCGCTTGAAGACGGCTCCAGAACCTGGTTCGAGAATAGGGAGCGTGCACTAACAACTTGGGACCTCTTCCGAGCCGCATTCCTGGACACCTTCACGAGCGTCGTCCGTAAAGAAAGAGCTGCAGCCTTGTTGGAAAACCGTGTACAGCTCCCGAATGAGAGCATCGGTATGTACACTGAAGAAATGACTCGATTATTCCGGCACGCCGACCCCGCTATGCCAGAAGACAAGAAAGTTCGCTTGCTCATGCGGGGAGTTAAGCAGGAGCTATTCGCCGGACTGGTGCGGAATCCACCAACGACAGCCGAAGACTTTCTCTCGGAGGCTACGACAATCGAGAAAGCACTGGACATGCACAGACGACACTACAATCTTCGACGACGCTACGTCGAGTACCAGCCCGGAGACCGTGTTTGGGTCTGGACTCCGATACGCCGACGAGGACTTAGCGAGAAACTCTTACGTCGCTATTTCGGACCATATAAGATCATCCGACGTATTGGGGCACTGGACTATGAGGTCGTGCCGGACGGTATTTCGCAATCACAGCGGCGCCGCGCACGACCTGAAGTCATCCACGTGGTGCGTCTTAAGCCTTTCTATGCCCGCTGAGGAACTTAGGTCCTTTGTTGCTTTGTTATTTTTGTTCCTTTCTGTACGCATGGTTTTGTTTTCGCTTTCGTGTTTGTAGCATCGGGACGATGCTTTTTAAGGGGAGGGTATTGACACGTATACATGTTTATCTCTCACCGGTGGCCGCTTTCCACCGGCTAACAAATGTTAAACGTTATCGCTAGGCGCAGGACGCACCTGTATCGGAAGTTTCTAGAACGTTATCGATGCTTCTTTTCGTTGCCTGTTTTCACCGACGCTTATGTTATCTGATTGTGTGACCGACGCGAATTGTCTAGAACTTTCTGGAAGACACGCGGGCATCAGGGATTAATCTGGAACCTTCGATAACTCAGGTATAAAAGCCGACGCGTCGCGCCGCTGATCAGATTTTCGACGACCGCCGACTGTGTTCGCCGCTATCGTTGTGCTTTGAGTGTAGCTTGCCTTTGTGGGCACAGGTTCGCCCAATAAACAACCAGTTTCCTCATACACAGTTTTACGACTGTTTTCTTTACCGTCACTACTACGTGACAATACGAACACGTAAGCAACAGTGGCGGACCGAGCCAGTAGAGCGACTGGCACAGACAAGCCGGCACAGCCGGATCTGGGTGGGATCCACAGTCTCCAAGCAACCGGCTATGTCAAGCGGCTACGCAATCTCTCACTGGTCCCTCCATCGTGCAGGCCAGACATCACAGCCTGATGCTTTGACCAGCGAGGAAGAAGACAAGGACCACTGCAGCAACAACGACCCAGCAGCAGCCATGACAGCCAAAACGCTCCCTGCACTCAACATGCTGAGGCTGAGGCGTTCAGTGGCGTGTGAAAAAATTCGTGAAGTCACTGTGCGTGCACTTTTACGCCTTCCAGAAGGCTGATGGTTGACGATTTGGGCAAGAAGAAAAGACACACGGATAGCAGAATCCCACTGATACGTTTTTAAGGGAGAGCGAAAAAAAAAAAAAAAAAGTTGCAGTTTTGCCTGAAAGGCGAAGCAACGATTGCGATAGCAAATTAGTACACAGCTGTACGAAGTAACCATAGTTGTTTGATCGGCCATATAAACTTGTAAACATTTGCCTACTAACTAAATTAACAAGCACACTGTCACACACGCACAGGTAAACATGAGCACATCTCGTCCGATGACCACAGAAACTCGCTGTCAAAACGCTAGAATAAGGAAGCGCAGCAGCAGCAGCGAGCAAATCGACCTTCATGCTGTCTCTCGCTTCAACGCAAACTAAAGGTTGAAAGCATAGCGCATACTAAGCTATTCGGCACTAGGCGCACTTTGTCAACATCACAGATCGTTTTGAAGACGAGGCCCACGCGGGGGCGCACTTTGCAGGACATCACAGATCACTTTGAAGATATGGTGCCCACACAGCCATGCCTTATCTGCCACGTGCCGCTGTTACAGCATTTTTCATACATTGCGGCCGACGCCTAACTCAACGCGCATGCCCAGCCGATCGCGACACTCATTTTGCGGCAAATGCACAGTCGCAATGAAGCAGGTTTGAATTATCACGATTTCATTGCATATTTATGACAAATTCGGCGAACTTGGCAAGCTTGCACTTACTGGAAGTTTTATTTCCAGAAGTCGGTCAGCCTGTATTTCTTACGCTTCACGGCAAGCAAAGGCGTTACGCGAGTCTCACAGTCCGTTCAAAGAGCCATGGCAATGTCATTGTTGTGGGCTCTGATAACTTTTTAAGATGAGGCCAAAAGGATCCATTACTTTCAAAGCAGTCGCCGGAGTCAGTGTGTCTAGCGGGTTGTCATTTTCTCCAGACGACAAGACGTTGGCATCATGTTGACAACAGCGGCTGCAGCGCGGCCGCCGTATCTTGAAAGCAATCTGCGCCATGCACAAAGTGCACACCCACGTGGGCCTCATCTTAAAGCGATCTCCGATGTGGGCAAAGTGCAACTAGTGCTGGTAGAGTCGTGTGCGCTGTGCTTTTTTAGTTCGCATTGAACCGAGAGACGGCACGGAGGTCAATTTTCTCGCTGCTATTGTCGCACCTTCTCATTGCAGCGTGTTGACACCGAGTTTCCACGGTCATCGAGCGAGATGTGTTCACGTTTACCTAAGCACGTGTGACACCGCGCTTGGTAATTCAGTTAGTAAGCGAATGTTTACAAGTTTATACGGCCGATAAAACTACTATCCTCAGTTCGTATAGCTGACTATTAATCTGCTATCGCAATCGATGCTTCGCCTCCCGGGCGAAAGTGCGAAATTTTTTTCTTCCGCTTTCTGCCTCGGCGAGAGAGAAATCTACGCTTCTTCGTTGGCGTAGCCACTTCGACCGTACACACACACCAGAGAAAACAACAGCAATTGTAGTGATCCCGTGCAGTCTCGCGCAGGCGCGTGATGACCACGCGTGGCTATGCATTGCAGTGGTGTAAATCGGTACTTTGAACTTGATTTCGTTCATGAAAACCTCATTCAAGCGGACATATGATCATCACAGCTTTGGAAGAGCCTTCTAATTTGATTCCTAGGCAGTTCCAATTTCAATTCAGTCCCGGTTTCGGTCTCGAAAAATTCGTTGCAGCAAAAATACCGAATAAAACGCCTTCAGTCATGGAGAAACTTTTTTTGTATTACTTTCTACGGGCAGCTGACGGGGAATCGGAAAATCTTCGTTGTGGCGCGAATTTCATTGTAGCTGGCATTCGTTGTAGGGCGATTCGACTGTATTTCTATAGGCCCAAGCTTTCGTTATTTCTATTCTAAAAGTGGCCTTCGCAGGATAATTTTAACTTGGAAGTCAGCAAATATGCGCCTGACCCCTATGGTGATGCCAATAACAACCCCTTTGTGGCAGCTTAAGGCACAGCGAATGCTTTGAACTCATCATCTCCCGTCGAAAATGCCTATTTTCGGCCTGCCTTAGGAAGATCTTCAAGCGTTAACCTTCACAGCGTTCATGTGCTTTTCCGTATGAGACAAATGTATTGTGTTGAATCTGAATTTAGAAAAGCAGCACATATTAAACCCTTACCCATTTTTCGGGCTAATATATCAGGTACACTTAAGATTTCCACTTTGTTTAGGGGCTTTAATGCCATGGATATGTCAGTTTTCTACTTTGGACACATAGAAAGTGGGTGCAAGCTTGATTCAGGGGAGTGTTAGAATCGGGCAAATACTGCCAATTGAATCTGCAGTGTTTTCCGTAGTTTTTTCTGCAAATTTGTTTAATTTAACCCGCCAGATAATTCAATCAATTTCGTCGATCCCGTGAGGGTCGAATTAGCGTAAATATACTATAGCAGGTATTTTATTCGCAAATCGGATATTGTGATGCTTGTGGTAAGTTGCTGATGGCTTCGGCTGGCATCAATGGAAACAGCAATTAATAATCCTGAAAATAATTGCAATTTAAAGCACAATGGCAACACTTAAAAAAGCTAGAAGGGTACTTACCTAAAAATGGTTTCCTAGTTTTTCGGGCCCATTCGATTGCAGCGATCTTGCCTTCCACTCCTCGGCTTCCAAAGCCTCCGGGAACAATGATGCCACTGAAGGTATTAAAAAACAATTAGGGCAGAACTCATCTCACGATGAATGTCAATGGTAATGCGATTAGCATTCGAGCAATGTAGCGATACACCGTACTTATGAAGTTAAGATTATTTAACATTTGCAGTTGTCATTCTGAGCCTTCCGTTGCTTTGGCTATATGTGACACAATAAAGCATCCTTCGATGTTGCTATGGCACTCGCTTGCCAAGGTCACCCATGAGCATGGCAGCATGACAACTTATGACACCAATGTATGGAATAATGTCGATGGAAAGACAAAGGCGGCATGACGACAATGAGATCAGCATTCTCAAATGACAATGATTGTATAACAACGACAGCATGACAACACTGCTGGGACGACAATTGGATCTTCTTTCTGGGGTTTTACGCGCCAAAACCAGTTCTGATTAAGAGGCACATCGTAGTGGAGGGCTCCGGATTAATTTTGACCACCTGGGGTTCTTTAACGTGCACTACAACGCAAGCACACGTAAGAGATACCAGCAGTCATACAGGCATTTTGTAATCAAGGAGTACAGGTTGAATATGTGAATATCTTGGCAGATATCTACAAGGATTGCACAGCAACCTTGGTTCTCCACAAGAAAAGTAGAAAGATACCTATCAAGAAAGGGGTCAGGCAAGGAGACACAATCTCTCCAATGCTATTCACTGCATGCTTAGAAGAAGTATTCAAGCTCTTAGACTGGGAAGGCTTAGGAGTGAGGATCAACGGCGAATATCTTGGCAACCTTCGGTTTGCAGATGACATTGTCCTATTCAGCAACAATGGGGACGAATTACAGCAAATGATTGAGGACCTTAACCGAGAAAGAGTAAGAGTGGGGTTGAAGATTAATATGCAGAAGACAAAGATAATGTTCAATAGCCTGGCAAGGCAACAAGAATTCAGGATCACCAGTCAGCCTCTAGTCTGTAAAGGAGTATGTTTATCTAGGTCAATTACTCACAGGGGACCCTGATCACGAGAGGAAAATTTACAGAAGAATAAAATTGGGTTGGAGTGCATACGGCAGGCATTACCAAATCCCGATTGGGAGCTTACCACTGTCGTTGAAAGGAAAAGTGTACAATCACTGCATTCTACCGGTGCTAACATATGAGGCAGAAACTTGGAGGTTAAAGTATCCCGAGAACAAGTTAAGGACTGCACAAAGAGAGATGGAAGAAAAAATGTTAGGCATAACGTTAAGAGACAGGAAGAGAGCGGTGTGGATCAGAGAGCAAATGGCGATAGCCGATATTCTAGTTGACATTAAGAGGAAAAAATGGAGCTGGGCAGGCCATGTAATGTGTAGGATGGATAATCGGTGGACCTTAAGAGTCACAGAATGGATGCCAAGAGAAGGGAAGCGCAGTCGAGGACAGCAGAAATCTAGGTGGCGTGATGAAGTTAGGAAATTTTCAGGTGCAAGTTGGAATCAGCTAGTGCAAGACAGGGGTAATTGGAGATCGCAGGGAGAGGCCTTCGCCCTGCAGTGGAGATAAATATAGGCTGATGATGATGATGACAACGCAAGCACATGGGCATTTTTCAATTTCACCTCCATCGAAATGCGGGCCACCGCGGCGGGTGACAATTGAATTGACAAATGAATTGGAGTGTATGACAACAATGGCATGACTATGATGGTATGATGACAACCGGATGACGAAGTTATAATAATGATGACGACAGCCAGGCGACGACGGCATGACAATGGATGCATGGTACCGACTATGTTATGACGACGACGATGGCATGACAATGCCATCGTTTGGTTGAATGATAACATCATGGTTGAATGATAACATGACAAAGAAGGAATGATGTCGATAGATCAAGGAAGGTGGTATGACAAAGACTGAATGACGACAATAGGATGGCGTAACTGAAGGGATGATGATGATGATAAAACGACAGCATGACGACGACTTGACAATGATATGATGACTGGGTGACGATGATGGCATGACTAGATGACGAGAGTCGAATGGCGCAGTTAAAATGATGACGATGGAACGACCACGACGGCATCATGACTATACAGTGGAATCTCGTTGACACAATGTTCACGGGAACCGGAAATAAAACGTATCATCCGAAAATCATATTATCCGAACATAATCGTATATAAGAAAAGGAAATGGTATATAAGAAAAAAAACGTATTATCCCAAAAAAGCATTATGCAGAATCATATCAAGGAGATTGCACTGTAGTATGACAATGATACATGACGACAATGGCATGACAATGGTATGAGGAAAATGGAATAACAAGTGCATGACGAGAGTGTGTTAACAAAGCAGGAGTGATGACGATTGCTCGATCATGACGGCATGACAACAGATGCATGATACTGACTGTCTTATGACGACGATGGCATAACTGCGGCAGCGTAATCACGTTTGAATGAAGACAGCATATTTGTGATAGAACGATGAAGGCAGTATGACAACAATGGCATGGCGACTTTATTGAAGTGATGAGGATGGTAAAATTACAACATGACGACGCTTGTATGACAACGATGGCATGAAGAGTTGAATGACAAAGATAAAATGACGGCATCACGACCACGACATCACGACTACGGTATGACAACGAATGTATAACGACACACAGATTACGATGGCATGACAATGGTATGAAGTCAATCGGATGACGATGAGTTTATGATGAAAATGGCGTAAAGACGACTGTACGACGAAGCTTGTATGACGACGATGACATGAAGAGAGGCAATTGACGAAGTTGGAATGAAGACGATGCAACGACCACGACAACATCACCACTACGAGCTCATACCTAGTGGCCTAAGCTAAATAAGACAATTTGGCCCACTGGGTCGGTGTAGTCATGACAACGAAGGCATGATGAGAGTCAGATGACAAAGCTGGAATGGCAACAATGGAATTTTCAATAGATTTTCAAGCAATAATCGTAACTCACAATGTCTGATTACAATATTTACCCGGTTCTAACACGTGACGCTTTTTAAAATGAAAATTAGGCCATAAATCGCCTGCGCGGTGCAATCAGACAAGATTCCTCGGTTTGAGATCACTTAGCAAAAAGCACCAAGCTAAGCACCGTGTTATGCTTCACCGAATAACACGGACGTATTGCGGTGAAGCTAACCTTAATAAACCGTGTGCCGAAACTGACTTTAGAAAACTGGCCACCATTGTACAAAAATATTTTTTGCTAAAAAATCAGGTGCACGTTAGATTTCTACTTTGTTTAGGAGCTTTAATGTCATTTCTACATTAGTGTTCTATTTTGGACATATAGAAAGTGGGCGCGCGTTTGATTCGGAGGCTTGTTAGAATGGGGCAACTACTCCCAAATGAATCAGCAGTGTGTTTTGGCATTTTTCCTGCATCTTCTTAAAGTCGACCCCAGATAATTCTATCAATTTCGGCAATCCCATCAGGGTCGAATTAACGGAAGTCAACTGTATAGCTGCAGTAGTTTTAGCAACTTCAGCATCATTTAAACATCAAGAGAATGAAGTCTAATTCTGAATTATTGTGTTTCACTGCATCCAGACGTTTCGGAAACATGCCAGATGGAACACATTAGTATTAGAAAAAAGAAGTAAATCACAGAACCCACTACATGACTACATGATCGTTTTACACTTAATTCTAACACTGCTTGTGCATAACAACCAGTTTTGTGGCACAAGTCTAATCAGAAGCATCCTGTGATGCATGCAACATATTTAAATATGGCTATCTTATTTACAATTTCAAAGACTGAGCTGTATCTTGGTAAGCAGAGTTAGACACAACAGCTGAAAGGACATTAAATGCATAGCCAGTGCTATGCGTTGTCAACTCATTTTGGAAGAAATGGAAACATAAGACTAGAAACTCTGTTTAAATGTTTCGTTGGCACTTGTCCTGACGACAATTGTCATTTTCTTGTCCTGACAACAGGACAAATGCCACATGTCCTGTTACTTGTGCTGACGACAGGACAAGTGCAACTTGTCAAGTTTTCTTATACTGTTGGTTGGTTGGGTTTGTGTGTTTTCTTTTGTGCCCTTTCTTCCAAGAAGAACCCACGCTAACTAGGCCAACATATCATACATAGTCAACTCACTCTGCAATGCACAGGTTCTGCCAGGCAGCATGAAACTTGACTGGGTGTTCAGCTTTCATAGTAGGCTCCAGCTCTTCTGCATCTATGTACTTGGGAAGACAACCGAAATTGCTGAGAAATCTAAAACAAAACTTCTTGCAACTTCATCACCTACACAACATGTCAGCTATAATACGGCATTCATAGTTACCTCACACTGCATGTTACACCTTAAAAAGGAAGAGATGATACAAAAGTACAAAAGCGCAAACTACTGTTTTAATTCATGACCAAGAGCATGCTTTATGAGTGGATGATGTATGAAGCTTTGTGAACATTACAAGTCAAGGTGGATTATCTGAAGAACTTGTGAAAATGGGAAAAAAGAAGAGCAACACACCCATTGTCAAATAATGGCCACAAACAACGCTGGTTGACCAACAAACTATCGGTTTGCTTGTTAACCACCAAAAACATCAGCTGCATTGGTCAAATGAAGTGATCATCTACCTTTATTTGACAATGGGTGCTGTGCCCGTATTTTTTTCCTTTTTTCCCTCTTCACGAGATCCACCTTGATTTGTAATGTTCACAAGGCTTCCTACATCCCCACTAATAAACTATGCTCTCAGGCATGAATTAAAACGTTAGTTTGCACCCTCTTATCATCATTCATGTCATCCGTATTTTGTTTTATGTAACATGCAGCGCAAGAGAACTATGAATGTAAGCCAACTAACCCCGTTCATTTGCATTATGAAATGCGATATGGCATGCTAAGCTTACAGTAATTACATGGCAAAGGTATGGTGAGCTCATAAAAAAAGCTTCAGCAAAATACTCCAGTAATACACAAGAATACAAATGCAACAAACTGCAACCCCTAATGGGCTAATAAAAACTGCTGAAGCAGACATGCTTCACAAATTTCCAAGCTGTGCCTAGCAGCTGAAGGCAATGTTGCAGATATACAAAAGACTAAGCAGACTTGATTTTGAATGCTGTGTGCAGAATCCGCTCGTTTCATAGCAATAACGTTTCATGCTTGACAAGACGAAATTTTACCCAGTCAAATAGACAATACAAAACGTCATTCTTTGTTAATGAAATCTGATAAGTCTGCTGACCTTAACGAAGCCTAAAGAAATTTAATGACATGATAAACTACAAAAACACATCATAATAAGAAACAAAAGCAAATATTTTAAATGTCACCATAAGTTGGTTTCACCACATCATTATGTGTGCTTTGCAGTGAAGGCAAACACATTTTCTCAGGAACAAGCGCAGACTACTGGTGCCTGGCAAGTAGTAAGAACAATGTCCAAAAGTTTCTGAGATCAGTCTTAATAACATTACTTTTAACTGTACCCTTATCTTCATTCTTTTAAGCTTATCTGTAACTGCAATCTGCCAAGTCAATGCAAACTTTGTTCCAAGACCCTCAAAAACTAAATTTTGTAATTTTGCAGGCCACAACCATAATCTGATTATGAGGCATGCCAATGCGGGAGACCCTGGATGGTTCTTCACTGTGCCCTTAAATTTAAGTACTTGAGTGTTTTTTGCATTTCACCCCCATCGAAACGCGCCCGCCACAGTCAGGATTGAGTGTGTGACCTCGACCTCAGCAGCGCCAAGTCATAGCCACTAAGCTACCATGGCCCCAATACTCCTAGACTCCAATTAGACGAGCACACAACTACAGAGGCTTATGAGAATGGCATAACAGTAGGCTGAGCAACTATAATATTGAAAAGCATGAGACCACACACCATGATCTTCAATTTGTGGTTGCAGGCGAGTGCAGCGTGTTGGAGAGCCTTGATAACTGAGGAGTAAGCATCCTGCAACTTGATGTACTTTCCCACAAGTGCAATGGTCACTTCCCGTATTAGCCGTTCTGCCTTGAGCGCAAGGTCCCGCCATTTATACATCAGACGACGAGGTCTAGGAGTTGGCACCTGCAGCAATACAAAGTTGGTTAGGTTAGGTTAGGTTAAGCTGGAAGCAATAAGTAACGGAGTTACAATAGAACCTTTTCCTAATTCACAAAAGCACTTTTCTGCACTGCATTTTCCCAACTAGTGGCAGCACTAATCGCATTCAAATGAAGACAAAGTGCTAGCTGCACACGCTGAGACTTCTCTAGAGCACTGGTGTCATCACAAGATCCACGTCTACATTTTCCTATGTCACAATACAAGCAAACCGTGCTTGTGCATGCTGTTTGCAAAAATGAATACGCCATCGTTAGTTGGGCTTGCTGCTTTGCGGGAATGCCAGCTTTACAATTATGAAAAGGATTTATTGTGGTCATATTGTCCAAGGTCATGACAGTAGGTTTTAGTCTTGTGACACTCCATACTTGTTCTCTAAGGCTACAGCACACAAAAGCTTACTACAAACACGTAGGGACCACGAAAATCTGGTTGTCTTATCAGAAGTTTGCTAGGCAGAAGTGTACTGAACATATCTGATGCTGAACAAAGGTCTTTAAGCCGTTCAGCTTATCGGTGTTCAAATAAATGGAGTTTGCCTTAAAGGGGAGTCTCCCAAATTTATCATTGCCACCTTCAAGTACTTTCCTACAAGCGTGACCATGCACTAAGAAAGCACAGATCCACAACCCCTTAATACACATACACGGTCATAAGGTTACAGAAAATCTGCTGCCTTACTAGAAATCGAAATGAAAACACTAGGTATGTTGATGCAAAGCTCGTTGGGGCAGGCAAATGGTAATACCACAGCAATGAAAATTAGGTCGAACAAAGGGTAGTGCGCATGTATTTCACAGATCTGAATTACCCCTCTGACCAAACGACTGATGGTGCACCTATCATAGCTTCTAACAGTGCACCTAACACCTAACAGTGCTTTCGGTGATGTCAATCAGATGAGAGTACATTTTACAATGTTGCTGGTTGTACAGAATGGAGGCCTTAGTTAAACATCATTGCAAGTCAACAATATCTTCATCAAAGAACCCCACAGAAGGGTGTAAAAGGGACACTAAATAGAAACACTAAATCAGCTTAGAATGATAAGGTATTCTTTCAAAACTCTACTTTTGCTAAATTTACGATAAGAGGCAGTTTACTAGATGAGAGAATGAAGGTGCCTCGGCACCAGCCCGTAAGTGTGACATCAAAGATATTAATTTTCTCTTACTGGGCTTGCTATGTGCACTCTTTAGCTCCTTAAGAATACAATGCAGTCCCATTTTACTAATAAAAAAGATATCTAGGGCAGAGCAGATGCCGTCAAAATTCATGATGCCATGGTTGGCTGCTGCAGGAACTTCAAGATGGTAGCACCACCTGTCTATCGTTTTTGCATCATTTTCTGGCTTATTAAGTCTTCTCTCACAGTAAAAGTGGCTTATTTTGGTATTGTAGAAAGGTAATTTACTACATACAGTGGAATCTCGTTAATTCGAACTTTCGGTTTATTAGAACTGACGCTGTGGTCCTGTCAAAACTATGTGCATTTCAATGTGCAAAAATGCTCGGTAATTAAAACGGGTAAGCGTCTGCAACGGTTCATTCAAACATACCACGCCGCCAACCGTGCTCTCAGCAGCAGACCAACTCGCACGGTGGCTTTCCGACCCGGCAGTGCGGCCGCAGCACGCACTGCCGTGAAGCCACACTTCAGGAACTTGACACTGTGTTAGCTCAGTACACATGCGCTGTCTAACGCAGCGCTGCACACATAAGTCCTCCATTCAGTGAGCTTCCTTCAATTCGAACTCCAATAAATTCGAATAAATTTTCAGGTATCTTCGAGTTCAATTTAACAAGATTCGATTGTACATCTCAACTTATTCTTCTCATTAGTGTCCCTTTAAGAGCTCAGTGGTATACAAAAGAATGAGGAACAAATTACACAAATGACAAAATGGGCATGAGATATAAAGATTGTGCAGACCATTAACTGGAACTCCCGACAGGTCATCTTGCTCACTTCATCTTTTGCACAATTTGTTTTCAGGTAACACCAACTGTGTTACTGTCTCACCTGAAGGTGAAGGCGTTCGGCGAAAAGCTCGACAATGCCTTGCTCCTCCATGAAGATGGGCACGTGGTAGATGCTAGGCACATCATGCATGCAGAGGACCTGTCGTGGCTCAACATGGCAAAAGTTGGAAATCTTATCCTTGACAGAATTTGTGATCTCATTTTCGCTGCGGCAAACAATCTGCAATAAATTAGTCACTTGTCAAAACACCGCAACCATAGTTGGTAAAAAACAGAGAATGGGGTTCCTCTGTGAAAAGGTTTCATTCACACACAACCGTAACAATTCGAAAAGTACAGTAGGGTAAACTTTGCTTAACTCACTGTTTTAGATGAGGACATTTGTAGATCCTGAACATTAAGCTTGACTACATTTAAAGTGATAAACAGAACTTATATGGCTGCTTTTTATTTTACCATTCGTTGACCGACTGCAAACTAGCACCTCTGTTCGACCCTCTAGGGCTTTCTCACAGTAAAATTTTCTGTATCACCAAAATGTAAAGGGCACGAATCACAAGCAATTCAGCCTTGACTGCACCACTGAAAAGTAAGCTCTTTATCACAGTAACACAAGCATTCCAGCACACGGATAAGAGATATGACTGTTAATGTTAATTTTGAACACTGGCTTACTAAAGGCTCTAATATAAAAGCCAAGAGAAGTTGTGACAGCTGCTTACCAAATCCGGGGATAGACCCAAGCCTCGCAATTCACGGACACTGGCCTGTGTTGGCTTTGTCTTGTGCTCTCCAGTGCTCTTGGGCTGCAAGGACAAATTGCTGTCATCTTTATTTATACAGGACTAGTGGACATACCCTCCGTTAGGGAGATTTGTGCAAACCCTGCTATGTTTTCTCTTATATCGACGCATTTCAAACGGAACGATGTTGTGATCAGTTTGCATGAAGACACTCAATGCAGTACTGCAGGACATTCAATGCAAGTACACTGTAGCTATTCAACAGTTGTGCCCTTTTCAGCAAGTATTGCCATCTAGCTAACAAACCGCTATCTGTGGAACTGATAGATGCTGGCAAGTGAAAGCAGTGCGATCCAGTTTTACACGACAGCATGTGGTCGGTGACGTGGCCACACATATTTGGTTCTTTGGATAGAACACATGTGAGAGACTGGATTAAAAGTAGTTATACAGCTCTTGGTCTGGCTGTTCAATCCTTCCTATCTGGCAACAACACCCTCTTGTCTAATGTTCAGGATGAAATACACATCCTTTAAGGCCAATACCACACCTACAACACTGCCATGTTTCACTTCAATCCATTCAGTTGTTTTCGTCTGATGCGCAAGCTAAAATATGTAATCTACAGACATGCAGGTGAGAATGAAGCTTTTTGAGGGCATTGTTCGCACCTGTTCTTTAAATGTAAATATTTCAAGTTTTTATAATTGTACAGGTTGTGTAGACAAAAGTGATTTTATTTACATAGATAAACACTTCGTAAATAATGTGCCTCCAAGCTTTTCTTACCTGTGGCACCAGGCTGACATGCACGCAGCAGAAGTTCTCTCTTTTGACACGGAACTGAAACTGTCGGAAAGCCTCCACGAAGGGCATCCCTTCAATATCACCTATTGTTCCTCCGAGCTGCAAGGACAGGTATAAAGTGAGCACTTAAACATTATTCTGTAAAATTTGTGCACTGCATTGTCATGCCTTACCTCAATAATGCAAACTTCCGGTGTCTGGTTTGAGTCATTGACAGGAATAAGTGCAACTTTCTGAACCCACTCTTGAATGGCATCAGTGATGTGGGGAACAACCTGAAAAAGGTTCATAAAATTTGTAGCTTCTTCGTAAAAGCATATCACAACAGTTAAGTGCTAGTCAGAATGTAATGAAAGTATTAGTTTGGTGCTTAAAGCAAAGTGGCTTTACTACTTTCTTTAAATGTACACGGGATGCTATAAACTCTGCATTGTACCTATACTTGTTAGGAACTAATTGCATTGCACAGACGTCATACAATACACCAGTTAAGTAAAAGTGCAGCACTGTAAAAACTAGTTTAGGATTGTAAGCAAATCAAACTGTACTTCTTTTATTCTACAGCTAAATGAGCCAATGCATAACATGAACACACTTATACGTACCTCAAATAGACTTTCATTTCTCTAGTAACTGGTACTAATTTTCTGGCGACAGTGCCACTTCTATACAAGTATCTTGGCTAGTGTCATCTCAAACATGTAACATCTGCTTTTAATAGCCTGCTAGAAGTGTGCTTACATGCTTAGGTGAAATGTTTAAACATTCCTGTGTTACTTAGCGGACTAAATATAAACCGAGTCTATTTCCTGCTTGGGCTAAGTCTACTTACAGCTATGCTTAAGCATTCCCGAGTTATTTAGCGCACTAAATATGAAATGAGTGTTTTTCCTATTTGCATACATACCAAACTTTCATTTATGGTATTCACTGTAAAAACTGTTTTAGCCAGTGGGTTTTTTTTTTTTCTTTTTTTACACATACGAGTCTTCAAGATGACGATTAGCCACATTAGTCAAGATATTTTATAACTGTTGTTAGAGTAGTTTCAGCAAGATCTGGTATAGTGTATGTCTCCAGCAAAAGTACCTGCACAGTCTTGCCAAGGTAGTCCCCCTTTCGCTCCTTGTTGATGACATGCTGATAGATTTTCCCAGTTGTTATGTTATTGTCCCTGTGTAACGTGATGTCCAGAAAGCGCTCGTAGTTCCCCAAATCAAGGTCGACTTCACCACCGTCGTCAAGAACGTACACCTCGCCTACGAAACAAAATCAAACTTTATGTAACGCCACAGAGAAAAACAGAGCGCTTGACAGAAGAGCCATAAAGATGGCGGGGAAAGTCTCAAGTACCATGTTCGTACGGCGAGAAGGTTCCGGCATCGATGTTTATGTATGGATCTATCTTTATTGACGTGACCTGGAGGCCGCAAGCCTTGAGGATGGTGCCCACGCTGCTGGCAATCACACCTTTGCCGATGCCGCTAATGACACCGCCGGTAACCAGGATGTACTTCATCGCGGCGACTGGAGGCTGGGGATGGGACGGGCCTTACTTTCACTGGCACAAGGAACGAACGCCTGTAGGTGTTTACGTCAAACCAGATTAGCGCGGCAAAAGAGACGAGTGCTCCCGCCTGTGAAACGTTATTTCCCTCCACGCACGTGGCTTCGTGCGCACGTTTCGTTTCTCCGCGCGATCAAAAAACAGGCAGCTGTTACTCCCGGCAACAAAGGAAACAAGTCAAATGACATGCACGAGAACTTGCAACAGGCATCACGAATCGTGCTTCCGTGATTGCATTAACAAGAACCCAACAAGAAAGGAACGAGCAGTGCTCACGCGAAACGAGGACAGCAAACGAGTACCGCGTGTTTACGCGTTGGGCAAAGTCAGTAGTCAGCGCAATATAAGACAAACAGGGAGACTGCGATGTTTTCACTTACGGTGCGACTCTGTGAGGCGTTGTTCTTGGCGACCTGAGTCAGATGTGACCGCACAGTCGCCGCGAGTCGCAGTGCGCGCGTCATTCATTCGCTGGGGCCCGTTGGCCTCCTTGCCCCTGCTGTCCCATGTGGCGCACACTTATAATCGACATCGTTATCATTTTGTACCAAATTGACAAAAGTATTGAGCGAAATGTTGTTGTTTGGAAACAATATGCTAGCTTTTTTCGTCTTGATTGTTGAATGGGTAACGTTAGCAATTATATTTGTAATCACAACTAAGGTGTTAAATAGCCATCGACAACACGGGCCGAGACGCTTCCGTGATGGCGGCACTTCGCGCCGAAATACTTTAGCTTGTGCTGTATGTTTATGTGTCACGTTAAAGCTCGTGTGTAACGGCGTCGGTTGGAAAAGCACCGGCCTGCCACTTCAAGAGTAAGGCAGCTCAATATCGGCGGCAATGATCCTCCGCAACGCCATTGCCGGGAGGAAGCGCACACGACAAAGTGAGGACGATGGCACCGACCACTCGGGTCTCGACCCGGACGACTTCTTTTCCGAATTAGACGACGGGCTCAATGAGTCGAACGATAACTCCTCAGAAGTCGAGTTCGGCACCAGGTCCCGCGGAAAGCGACGTCGGGTAGGTGAAGGCGGCCGCGGAAGAGGACGCGGGCGCGGTGGTGGCAGAGGCCGTGGAGGGAGACGCAATGCATCGGAAAGCATAACAAGCGAAGACCCGGGCACTCTTTACGACGTGGTCAGGCTTGGTCGCCACTCGCTCACCGCCGTGGTCGACGACTGGATAGAGTCCTACAAGCAAGACAGAGATGCTGCTCTTCTGGACCTAATGACTTTCTTCTTCCACTGTTCTGGGTGCAAGGGCCGCATCACACCTCAGATGCAGGTTACCATGGAGCACAATCAGATCATTAGGAAAATGACTGAAGAGTTTGACGAGGAGAGTGGCGACTACCCGCTCATTATGACGGGCCCCCAGTGGAAGAAGTTTCGGCAGACCTTCTGCGAGTTCGTGCAAATTTTGGTGCGCCAGTGTCAGTACAGCATCATCTACGATCAGTTCTTAATGGACAATGTGATCTCCATACTCACTGGATTGTCCGATTCACAGGTGAGCTAAACATCAATCGCCTACTGTGCGCTGCAAATTAGGCCACCATCGACTATGCACATGCCCGTATGAAAAAAAGTGACACGTAGGGGGGAAAAAACAGTATAATGTTGGTCCGATTCGAAAGAGATTAACATATGATCCAAATAAAGTATTTTAGGTGTTCTTTGCCGTGAACGTATTAACAGGAAAATCGTATTAACCGTGGACTACGTGGTTCTATTTTAGCGGTGGCTACCTCTTCTGTTTGAGTGAAGTGATTGGCATTTGTAGGTTTCATCGCAACGTATTTTATCCTCTGTGTCTGTGCATTGGTATTTTTCTAGTCTGGCTGTAACCTAAACTGGCGGAAACATGCTTCTATGCAGGTTCGTGCTTTCCGGCATACATCCACACTAGCTGCAATGAAGCTGATGACGGCACTTGTTGATGTGGCTCTCAACTTGAGCATCAGCTTGGACAACACCCAACGTCAATATGAGGCAGAGCGGCAGAAGAACAAGGACAAACGTGCAACTGAGCGTCTTGAACTGCTCATGACCAAACGCCAGGACCTGGAGGAAAACATGGAAGAGATAAAGAATATGCTGACTTACATGTTCAAAAGCGTGTTTGTCCACCGCTATCGAGACACACTTCCTGAAGTGCGTTCTATTTGCATGCTGGAGATTGGCCAGTGGATGAAGCGGTTCCACCAGCACTTCCTTGATGACAGTTATCTCAAGTACCTGGGCTGGACCCTGCATGACAAAGTGGGAGATGTGCGACTGCGGTGCCTGCAAGCACTGCTTCCCCTGTATTCTTCTGAAGAGCTAACAAGTAAGATGGAGCTTTTTACCAACAAATTCAAAGACCGCATAGTTACCATGACTTTGGACAAGGAGTATGAAGTAGCTGTCCATGCCGTCAAGCTTGTCATTAGCATCCACAAGTTCCACAGGGAGATCCTGACTGATAAGGACTGTGAGCATGTCTACGAGCTTGTGTACAGCTCGCACAGAGCTGTTGCTCAAGCTGCTGGAGAGTTCCTCAATGAGAGGCTTTTCCAGCCCGATGAAGCAGCAGTGCAAGGTCTGCGCACAAGACGTGGCAAGAAACGTTCAGTGAACACGCCGCTGATTCGTGACTTAGTGCAGTTTTTTATTGAGAGTGAACTGCATGAGCATGGTGCCTACCTTGTGGACAGTCTGATCGACAGTAACCCTATGATGAAAGACTGGGAATGCATGACTGACCTTCTGCTTGAAGAGCCGGGGCCAGAGGAAGAGCAGCTGGATGATCGGCAAGAAACCTCCCTAATTGAGATTATGGTCTGCTGCACCAAACAGGCCGCTACGGGTGAACCACCAGTGGGAAGGGGACCCAATCGCAAACAGATGTCAAACAAGGAGATGAAGCAGGTGGCTGATGACCGTGTCAAGCTGACAGAGCACTTTATACAGGCACTGCCAAGCCTTCTCAGCAAGTACATCGCAGACCAGGAAAAAATTGCCAATCTTATGGTGTTGCCACAGTATTTTGATCTGGAGATCTACACTTCTAGCAGACAAGAGAAGTCCCTTGACTCGCTGCTGAAACTGATACAAGAGATTGTTGAGCGTCACGACAACACAGAAGTGCTTGAAACGTGTGCCAGAACCTACGAGGCTCTGTGCAGTGAAGAACTAGCTGTTCATTCGCGTTGTGCTGTGTCGAGGGGAACACTGATTGATTCTCTTGTTGGCCGATACAAGCAGGCGCTGGCTGCTTATGCAGAAGCAGGAGAGGATGCTGATGATGACGATATCTACGCGGTCCAGTCAGCACTCAAGAAAGTATCGATCTTCTATGGATGCCACAACTTGGGTCCCTGGACCATCTGGGAGGGAATCTTTGACTATTGGGTCAAAGGTGCCGGAGAGCGCAGCTTGTCTCTGGAAGGTGTCAAGCACGCAATTTCGTGCTGTTCATCGGGTATCATGTGGGACCTGGCAGTGCTGGATGAAGGCAACATTCAGATGCCACACGTGCATGCCTTGAGAAACCGTCTCCGGGAGTTCATGGACACCATGGTGTATATGCTTCGCCATTGCACTGGTGCCTTGCAGGAAGAGGCCTTTGTGAGCATCTGTGACCTGCTCATCATCTTCTGCCGGCAGCTGGGCGACAGTGAGCCCTTCAGTGCTCTTGTCTACGAACCTGATCGTGCCCTGCAGGCAAACCTAGGTGAGTTCATCCAGAACAACGTTTTTGTGGAAGATGACTCAGCCGCTGATGACGAGCAAGATGAACACCGCAAGATTGAAGAGCTACACAAGCGCCGCAACTTCTTGGCCTCCTTCTGCAAGCTCGTTGTGTACAATGTCATCAGTGTACGTCAAGCTTCGGATGTCTTCAAGCACTATGTTCGCTTCTACAATGACTACGGGGACATCATCAAAGCAACATTGGGGAAAGCTCGCGAGATCAATAAGGTCAACTGTGCACGCACCATGGTACAGTCGCTCACATCTCTCTTCAATGCACTGGACCGAGACCAACTGGGAAATATTGCCCGTCAGGATGAAGGTTTCGTTGCCATCAAAGAACTGGCCAAACGGTTTGCCTTGTCCTTTGGCCTTGACCAAGTCAAGAACAGAGACTCAGTCGCAGCTCTTCATCGTGAAGGCATCATTTTCGCTTGTACGCCATTCGAGAACCCGCTGAATCCCCTGGGGCCACCGCCAAACCTTCCTTTCCTGGAGCTTCTTTGTGAGTTCACAAACAAGTTAATGAAGCTGGACAAGAAGGTCGTACTTCAGTACTTGGACAGACATGTCCAAGCCAAACTGCCAGCTTCGCGAGCTGATGACTGGCAGCCTCTGCTCCTTTACCGCACCAGCCTCGTCCATGGCGAAGCTGAGCAACCTGTGGCGAGAGCACCAGGACGTCAATACCGGGGAAGAAAGCGCCAACGTGAAGACGATGACCACGCGGAAGAAGAGGAAATAGACCAGGACTCAGACAGGGGCTCAGAATCAGAGTTTCGGCAGTGAGCCGAAATCATCTCTCATTGTAAACTATTGAGTACCTTGTCTCATTGTGTATTGGTCAGAGCCCCTGTGTTTGGCTGTGCACAAGTTTGTATTATTTTTAGTTTGCTCCATGCACGAAGGCTTGTATAATCCGATGTGCTGAGTATGGAAATGGCAGATTGCCCGAAATGTCAAAGGTTGCCAGTAACATTTTCACACCCATTTTGTGAAATTCAACATTTGACATTCATGCTATGCCTATGTTAAATTATTAGTTCATTCTGGCTCCTGCAAGAGGCAACAAGATGCTGCAAGTTAGTTTCCAAAATTCTCTTTGTTGCTTCTTGTATCAGGCACCAACTTATTCGTTTCTAATGAGTTTGACAAGCACCGTTCTTGAGCATTCCATTACACAACATGGATGCCCAAATGCGTTCCATTGCTGGCTGTGGCTAAAAGAGGCTGTTGAATCAGTAGCTTTGCTTTTTCTAGCATTCTCTTTGTATGCAAGGCAGTGTACATAGATACTTTATTAAAGCATTCATTTTATTTCAGTGTTCTGTTTTTGAGTTTAATATAATCCTGACATATAGCACATGAATACGTAGGCATGTGCAGAGTTGTTCACTCTTCATGAGAACACCTCAGTAGTATTTAGTGTGATGAAACATCTGTTTGCACTTCTCACCAGAAAATTAGTTTCCCATAATGTAAATTTTGATAGGGGGGGGGCTAGATTGAGTCGTGGGCCTGAATTTCGTATTAAGGCTTCTATGAGCACTTTTTTAACACAAAAGTGCTTTGTTCATGGGATGAAGGACAAGAGGCATTGCCATGTCACAAAAAAAAAGGGATGCCAACCAAAAGGTTTTATTAATAGGTATTAAACATTTCGGCTTCTGTACGAAAGCCTTGTTCACAAACACTTACCTGGTTGAAATGGTATGTTTTGTTACTCACCCTAGGCATCTTGCATATTCATGCAGAAAATTGCCATCGCGATTCAGCATTCTCTTCTGCAGTCTGGATAGCAAGGGACTCCAGATACAGCCGTGAAATCCAGCTTCTTGCCTTGGCGATAATGGAAGCCTTGTCCCGCTCAATGTCATGATTAGAGGCTACTATGTGCTCCACAAACCCATTGGACGCGATATTCTTTTTGACATCATACATATGTTGCTTCAAGCACATTTCCAAATTGCAGCTTTTGCCAATGTAAACATAGTCTCAGTTTGAACAGGGTATTCTGTATACAACACCTGGAAACCTTTCTTTAGCCTGTTCTTCACATGTAACAATTAATGCTGCAACTTGCTGGTGGGAACATGGGTCATATTGACTTCATAGGTTCTCGGAACAGTTTAATTGAATTACAATTTCAAAAAGTGCTTGAAGCAACATGTGTATCATGTCAAAAAGAAGAATGTCACTTCCAATGCACTTGCGGAGCATGTGGCAGCCTCTAATGACATTGATGGGACAAGGCTTCCATTATTGCCAAGGAAAGAAACTGGATGTCACGGCAGTGTCTCGAGTTCCTTGCTATCCAGACTACAGAAAAAACGCTGAATCGCAATTGTCCACCTGCATACACAAGATGCCTAGGTGCCGTTTCAACCAGTTTGTTTGTGAACAAGGCTTACATACACAAGTTGAAATGTGAAGTACTTATTAACAACAAATTTTGAACGGCATCCTTCCTTTTTATTGACATGAATTGACATGAATTATTGACCTGACCAGACAAGATGTTATGCCATCGATTTCATTTCAAGGGGTAGTACCCCACAGTTTTCCCTTGCCTAACTGGCAACCTTGCTCATGCCTGCATTCCTTTGCAAGTTTATTGTCAACAATTGCCTCCATGGTGACAAATTGTTTGTAATGTTATCCTGGGAGAGTTGGTTTCCTTGTTTCTTTTTATTCACCATAAAGAGTAAACTATACTGCTGAAATTTTATCAGAAGTTCCAAACTAGAGGTTAATATCTCGTATACTGTACCTGTGTACTGTTTGTATTTATGACTTGTAACGTTTCCATAAATAAAATAACTTCGGTTTGGTCACTAAATTTTACTGCATTATTGAATACAATATACATTGAAATGAATTGATGGGGATTCCATCATAGTAGGGATTCCAGATTACTTTTAAAGTGATTAGCATTGTTTGGGAACTTCACCCAGTTTGCGGCATGTATCTAACTTCTTTCACGTACCCGGTGACCCAAGTTATCTATTAGCTTGGGCCACTAAGTATGTGCTGGCTGCTATCTTGCTGAGCAGACAATTTGGGCCACTGCGTATGTGATATTGGTATGTGCTATTCCTGGCCAGTAGCCCAGAATGGATGTGCCACAGTGACAGAAGGGGCCGTAAACCTACTAAAGCGATAGCACCCCATCCATAACAGACACCTCTGTGTTGAGAGTGGCTGCTTGCTGGATAGCCATTGCAACAAGGTTGTAGCCAGGATACTATGGATAGTGGGAGTTGCAACGGAATTTCAAATGGAGTGCAGTGAATACAACAAGATACACCGCGTCGTGGTATCATTTGGAATTGTGGTTGGCCACGAGATTGCCGCTTCGTGTCTGATGATGTGCCCATATGGGTTTCAAGATTCATGGATGACATGGGGGCACCATAATCATCATAAGATATAGAACATATCACCAATTACATACCCATCATAAGAAAGATTGCTAATTGCATTAACCTTGCCAATCAGCTTCAAAGTATGGTAAGGATGCCGCCAATTACTTACCTCCTGAAATTTTGTAACATGCAGCCAAAGCATGGTATACAAGATTCTTGATTTTGTTCTCGTTGAAATATGGCTGCCATGGCCGAACATCGAACCTGCAATCCTGTGCTTTGCAGCAGAATGCTATAGCCACCAAGACGGGTATATGTATAGTGCAGTCCACTGTTAAAGGAAACACTTGCGTGCAGAGCGTGTCCGGATTTTCCTCTCACAAGAGTACAATCACAATTTGCAGCAGATAACTTGTGGTTGGTAGCTCCGACTCCTTTTGACACACCTGTGCAGTGCACTGACATTGCTTCCTCAGCCACGCCAGCAAAGTGAGAGCCACACATTTGATTGCTGTATCTAACAGTGGACCGCACTGTACGCAATGACTTTGGTATATAGTGATGTAACAAACCGTGAGGGGCTCCACTTCAATGTTTACTGTATTGTGACAAAGATAATTTTTTCACACTGCAACTTCCAGTGTAGAAGTGAGTGATGCAGTATGTTCTAAACTAAATGGAATCACTTCATAACAAACAAGCCAGAAACCGTACCAGACTTCTTTTTTACGAGATTCGTAGCAATTTTTCTAGAAATGTACTCGCGAAATATTTACTAAAAATTTTGTCTATGAATAAAATTTTGATTGAAAATGTAGGTGGAAATACAATGCACAAAATAATTCAGCAATCCAATATACACACTGCATTACAGTTGTCTGGAGTGGTAGGGCAAACGGCTCCAGACTACACCTGTGACATATGGCGGGAGCTGCTGGGTTCGAGGTCGGTTAGGAAATAGCATGAACAGCTTGCATATGGCAACCTTATTGCATGTGGCAACATGCAGGCATTCACAGAGAGCCACAGCTGGAAAAAAAGTAATTTGCTCAACTATCACCACTGCCTGCCTGTAAAACGTTTGCCGAGGAGATTGAACGCACATGTCACACGTATGCTCACGGTGCATCACCAATACATTAAGTAAAGTGCAGCAACAGCTTTGCTCATACTTGGTCTAGTGATCTTCAATCTAACTGCTACTGTCAGACAGCATGTGTAGTATGAAGCTGCTTGCTCGACCATTCCAGAAACATTTGATTTGGTCTGTATTTGTTGACAGGATCCATGTGAACTTGGCTACATTTTATGTCATAGCGACAGGCAGCAGGTCATTCTGCTGACAACAGCTGAAAGAAAGAGAGAAACTATTTCTTAACGACTCTTAGTCAGAGTCATTGCTATGCATTTAACAAGTAAATCAACATACAGGCACCCATTTAGACGTGTTCCCTGTTTCAATGCACTAATCTACGACTGCTAGATGCAGTACCAAGTTGCTTGGTTAAGCGTTTTATTTTTGAGAACTCAGGTTCAGCCTCGCACATTATATTTGCAGTCATACTATTAGAGCTCCGCAAAAAAAAAAGCTTTACATCCATTAAGAGCAGTAACAACAGCTAGTGTTGCTCAATCAGGTTATGATCCTGACCAGAGAATGTGAAGCAATGCTACACTCAGGTTGATTTTTTTTCACACAATGTCACAGACGTTTATCAGAAAGTCATTGTACCAAGATATGGCAGACTTGTATCCCCCATCAAAAAAAAAAAAAAAAATGCTGTAATCATGTTCTAAACGAATAACTAAAATGTAAATGTAAACTAAAAAAATTATGACAATTTTCAGGATGTTACTGAAATGTGTCTATGATGGCACTAACAAATCAATGGTTCTAGCAAATGGCATCTTGTTTTAATATGGTCATTTTTATGTGAAATTGGCTTCAACTTGTACAGCAATATGAAGTCCAGCACCCTTTGATATCTGCAATCTGGTCAGCCAAGCTCCTTCGAAAGCAATTCATTTATGTGGGGACAAGAGCACCCAGGCTCTAATGAGGCCCCCAAGAATGACATCGAGACCGGAAAAAAAAAAAAAGACGATCTTTACTGTCCTCAGCAATGCCCAGCTTGTACTGCCAGGCTGATGTTCCGAGTGCGTACTACCAGCACTCGGGCTATCTTGTGCCACATGTGGTCTTTCATGCAATGGCCATCTAGGGGCGCCCCACATTTGAGATTCGTTTAAACGCTAACAGCCAACTGCAGTGACGTAGTACGCGGTATGTTCTGTTGGTTAGTAGAAAGACATACATATGTAATAAAGTGCTACTTCCAACAAAATTATTCAGAGGTAAACAGACTATACACAAGGAGCTGTCAAAGCGTGTCAGTGCAGTCGTGTTTAACTAGTGCAGTTCTTTGGGTGATAATGATATGGATGCTACACTCACACAACACTTGACTGCTTCAATGATTCTTCTTGCATCAGTTATCTCACCCCCTTATCGTGACTTCTAGCAACAGCAGAGCATGTGCCAAAATTTGGCCTGCACTTACAATCCGCAAACTAGTGCTTTGCAGTGAGAATGACCAACCCTTGTCCTCACAAAGCACCAGTTTGCGTTGTAAACCACGAGAGAAAGTATATCTCCTGTCAGGTTGGCATGGTGTAAGAAATAACTTTATCGTGCAGTAGGAAATACATAAGTCCAACAGAGCAATGTTTAAATGATAGGCTGTGGCAGCACCAAAACAAGGTCAGGAATGGCAGAGGTCACCTGGCAATTCACCATCAGGATTGTAAGTGCACGCCTAATTTTGGCACATGCTGTTGTTGTTGCTAGAAGTCACGATAAGAGGGTGAGATTCATAACTGACTGACACAAGAAGAGTCATTGAAGCAGGCAAGTGCTATGCGAGTGTAGCATGCATATCATAATCACCCAAAGAACTGCACTATTTGAACACAACTGCACACTGAAGCACTGACAGCACCTTGTGTGGTCTGTTTTCCTCTGAATAGGTTTGTTGGAAGTAGCACTTTGTGTGTGTCGGTCTACATGTGTGTTGTTGTTTTCGCACCTTTGACATAGATATGCAAAACCAACATGCCCATATTTTCATCCTAAAGTAGAAATACATGTTCACTTCTCAAATGTGCATGAACAAAAAAGCAGACATGTGGTATAAATGAAGTGAGACTTTCGAGATCACTGGTTGCAGTTACAGTGGGTTAAATGTCCTAATGTTTAACCAAATGACTCCACATTTTGAATAAGCTTAAATCAGCAAGAATATCCAGATTTAAAAAAATATGACAGACTCCAATCCACATAAGATGTGTTTATTTTCCTTCTATACAGGTGGCAAGAAGATAACCAGATGTACTTATATTAGAATACATCATGCCAAGCCATATGAATGAAAAGGTAAAAGCATGAGTAAAAGTTTGCATTAGCACAATTAAATAAAATGGCTTACATCTTGTTGCAAAAAATACAACATAAGTGTAGAAGGTGTAAAGATAAAGTGTGTATATAAAGCACATGTATTTGGCACTAGTATAAACATATTGATAGAGTATTGCTGCTTAAGAACTCTGAGCAGTGCACGGAATGTAGCAGAGAACGAGATTTGCAGGAACAGAGGCTTTGTGAGATCAATCCAAGGCAGGTACTACCAGTACTCTATTGCTAACATCTATGTCTACATTGCTACCGCAGTAAGACAACTGCCCCTACTGAACACTCATGCATGGCAGGCCCTAACAGCAAAAGGCTGCCCATAGCTGCCATGGAGCATAGCATTGCAGGTTAACCACACAAGAAAGCTTGAAAAGCTTTTTACTCAGACTGAATGCACCATGCAAGTTAAAACAGCACTCAGAAAGCACGTAGTCCTATATGTTGTGCATACTTTGAACTGCTAGGACGGCATCACAGAAGCTAGATTACATACTCGTATGCAAGGATAAACAACAACTTGAGAGGATTTGTAGACCTTAAAAGGCAATTCTTCAGCCACAAAGCAGCTGAATCCACAGCAATGCAAAGTCAAGAGTAATGCCTGCATTCTTGCAAAAAGGAACTATTTCAGAGGATGCGTTTTATGAACAAGATGTTCTGATGGCATGAAGGCATAAGATTCTAAGTCAGTGCAGCTATGACAAAATAAAATACCACAACACTGATGAAAGACATCACAAAATTTCAAACACACAGACATGATGTACAAGCACTTAAATTAATAAGACACACAAAAATATGACCTATCCACAGTGAAAACAAACTAGCACAAATCTACAAAGGCACCCCCTCTCGGACACATTATTTTATACAACAGAAGTTATAAAATGAAGAGAACACACTAGCGGAAGCTTAGGTGCTTTGTAGAAGCAGCAGCAGACTGGCCATCTCCTTTGCGATCTCCTGAACAGCCTTTGCTTGGCAGACCATTAAGTCCAGGTAGGCAGGGGTCTGCAGACCAAGCACTGTCACCTTTATCCCCTTTTCGCCCAGGTTTCCCTCTAAGACCAGGAATACCAGGCTCCCCTTGGTGACCTGGAAGGCCATCTAGGCCAGGTATTCCCGGTTCCCCTTTGTCTCCCTTACGCCCAGGTTCGCCTCGTTCTCCAACCAAACCAGGCCTTCCATCAAAACCTGATTTCCCTGGATCTCCTTTCGAACCGGCAGGTCCAGGAAGACCCAATGGACCAGGACTGCCTGCTTCCCCCTTTTCCCCTGGCTCTCCCTTCTGCCCATCTGCTCCTCTGCCCCCTTTGATACCTGGTGGCCCCTGAAGACCAGGCTCTCCAGGCATGCCTGGTGGACCTGGTGGCCCACCTATCATAGAAAAGTCCCTGTCATCCATGGCACCCAAAAGAGTATGCCTTGCGTACTTTGCTACCGATGATTCCCCTTTGTCACCTTTTTCTCCCTTAGGTCCCTGTCTTCCAGGAGGGCCCGAGAGCCCAGGTGGCCCCATCATTCCTTGCGGCCCATAGTCTCCTTGAATGCCTCTTTCACCCTTGGGTCCCGGATAGCCCGGGAGACCTGGAAGCCCCTGCAGCCCCATTTCTCCAGTCAAACCCATGGCACCAGGTGGTCCCATCTCTCCTGGCTCACCGGAAGGGCCTGCTTCGCCAGAACTGCCCTTTTCTCCTTTCTCACCGGGTACTCCACGCTCGCCCTTCAGCCCGAGGTCACCCCTCTCGCCCTTCGCTCCTGGCTTCCCGAATATGCCAATGCGACCCCTTTTGCCTTTTTTCCCTTCATCTCCCTTTTCTCCCTTCGGCCCTAGTGGTCCTTTCAAACCTGGCTCACCTTTCTGACCAGGTGGGCCGGGTGGGCCCTGCACGAACGAAGTAGGAATCGAAACACCATCTGTTGTCACAACTGAACCGGGCTCTCCTTTATCACCTTTTTCGCCGTCCACACCGGGTGCGCCAGAGACGCCAGAGTCTCCCTTCTCACCCCGCAGCCCGTCACGACCGTTCGCACCGGTGTTTCCTTTTGGGCCGGGTAGACCTGGTACGCCCGGGTCTCCAGGCAGGCCGACGAAGCCGTGGTCACCCTTGTCGCCCTTCGGGCCCGGAGGTCCCACTTCCCCAGGCGGTCCAGTTCGTCCGTCGAATCCGGGCAGTCCTGGAGGGCCTGGGGGCCCCGGTTCACCCGGAGCTCCTTTCATGGCTATAACTTCCGTGTATCCAAGTGTACCACCGTGCAGCCGCGTGACGGACCTTTTCATGCCTTTAGTGGATCGCACGACGACGCCTTCGCCTTTGTCTCCCTTGTCGCCCTTCGGCCCTGCCACGCCGGGCAGTCCCATCGGACCGGGTTCGCCTTTCGGGCCGTCGATGCCGATTGCACCCGGAAAGCCTGGTTTGCCCGGGAGCCCTGGCGGACCGGGAGGACCGAGTTCTCCTATTTCACCCTTCGCTCCGCGCCTTCCTCGCCGTCCCGGCGGACCTGGAGGACACAGGCAGGCAGGCTCGACGTCGCGCCGCCGTCTTCGCCGTCTCGCTGCGAGGAACGCCGATGAGAGCTGGTCAGCCGCCTGGCCATCTCTCCGGACTTCGAGCTGGTACGTGCGCTCCTCCAAGCTCGCAACTTTACTTTCAAGGGCGTTCACTCTGAACAAACACAACGCAAGCATACCCAGCGCGATGACCAGCACGGCGACAAAGCTAAACGCTATCCAAGCGGGCACCAACCACACTTGGCATGGCTTCTTGACAGTACTGTCGTCGTTCCCGCAAACTTCAGCTGTGTTGGCAGTTCCCGAGTCCAATGAGGCGGTCTGTTTCATCTTGGATGAGAGTCAAGCGCTGCACAAATGACGCGTTCACGTCAGTAGCGTTTTGCCGCACGCGACACGCATCAAACGGAGAATCAGGAGAATGACGTGAGTTGCATAGTGGACGAGGCGCAGTAGCCGATGTCCTGAGTGGACTCCACAGAGCCGCCTCACTCATTCAAGAGTGCTTTAGAAAAAACACTAACGAGCAATATCTTGAGCGTCCACATCGCGCGCCCCACTTAACGCCAACAAGCTTTGAGTGAACCCGTGCCTTGCGTGGGTCGCTCTCCGTTGCACCTCGGATAAACGAATTAATCAACTTGCGCGCTCTAGTTCTCGGCTGCGCCGCTAGTCGTAGCGTGGCCGCCGTGTGGCCTCAGTTTGGTCGTTACGGGTTGTTACTTTTTTCGCTGCTTGCTGCATTTTCATTTCGCTGTTGAGGAGCCACTAAATGGTGAAAATAGCATGCTAAAAAACACGCGACACACACCAGCTAATCGCTGAACTGGCGTTATTGCCTGCCATAACACGATGAAAACTTGTCAGCGATGCGGGCGCGATGCGGCATATCGAGTACTCCATAGATGGCGCTACCTCTGTAGCGGTTGTTATGAACTTTGTTGTGGATACACCTATAATACACCGATGCAGACAGACGGTATGCGCGGTATACGTTTGAAATGTGCGTTCAGGAAATTAATATCGCAATCTTAGCTGTGCGTTGAATGTAAATTGTTTAAGGCTGCATTGTTCAGCACATAACACAAGTAAGAAAATGACGCTAAAGCCTTCATCAAACGAGATCGACCAAGTCGTGAACTATGACGAAAAACACCACGGAAGTGATTCGCACAAGAACTCGTTTGAAAAACTTAAAGCTGCCCACGTGAGGTAAGTACTGAGCACGACGTACTGGCTGAAAGCAATAACTTTCGAAATACACAAACATGACTTTTGCTTCTTCAGTCTTCAAGAGGATTATATGAGGCTCCAAAAGGACTTGAAGAACACTTTGCAGTCTCTTCACGACGTTCGATCTAATCATGCCAACATACTGCATAAAGCCGACAAGATTATTTCAGAGAAAGACTCCACAATCAAAGAGCTTCGTGTAAAGGTGAGATGTCCATTACGGAATTCGGGTGACAGTGGGGAGGCGTCAGTGGCAATGTGCGTGCATTCTTGCATTTTTTTTTTTTTTCAGTTAAGTTCCATATGTGTGGAAGATCTCCGGAAGGAAATAGAAGATGAGTTGCGTAATAATTTCGCAGACTACACAAGGCAACTTCAATTAAATCATGAAAAATGCAAAGCATCCCTCCATGAAGCAAACGTTCAGCTCACAAACATGAAAGCTACGTTACAAAGTGCAGACAGAAGCCACCAGAGAAGTGTACAAGAGCTGGATCTCAAGCACAGGGCTGAGGTACTGCTTAAGAGCTTTTACATTTAGACCTCTAATAATAAATTTAACCAATTACATTCAACTATTCTCTCTGTCTGTCATTCAATAGGTCAACCGACTCCAAGTGGAGATTCAGCATTTAAAGGCTGAGCAAAGCCCATCAGGTGGAGAAGAAGTTCTGATGCAGCTCCTCAACACGCAGAAAGATAATGCAGACTTGCAAGGCAGATTGAAGTCTGTTTCTCTTGAATTAAAGGAACTGCGAAATGAAAGACACAGTCTTACTTTGGAGCATCGAGCAGCACTGCAGAAACATGCCGAAGAACTTGCACTTGCTGAGGAGTCCAACAAAATCATAGAAACAAAGCTGAAAGGTGCCCTGTCACAAAGAGAGGCGCTGGAGGAGACACTGGGCAGGTATCGACAAGACATAAACCAACTTTCGCAGCAGCTTGTATCTGCTGAAGAAGAGAAGCTCAGCCTGAGAAACAAGATCTCCCTGGTTGAACATAAACATAAGGTTGAAATTTTACAGTTGAAAACAGACGCCGTGCATCAAAAGGGTGACCTTGAAGCCAAATACGAGAAAGCTCTTTTGGAGCTTGCAAGTGAGTTCTGCGTTTTCTGTGTACTACTTCAGCCTACAACCATTTGGTAGGAGTGCGTGCAACAAATACAAAGTGGCTTCTTCTTTTCCAGATGCCAAAACAGATGCCGAGCTAGCCATTAAAGGCACCACTGACCAGAAACAGCTGCTGGTTGAAAAAGAGAGGGAACTGGAAAAGAAGCATCATGCTGCAAGGGCCAAGGACTGGGATCGCGCAAGGAGACTTGAATCTGAAAAGATCCTCCTGGAAGCAAAGCTAAAAGAACTTGTCACTGCCAAAGCAGCAATGGTTGAAAGGCTTGCTGAAAGCGAAAAGCAGATCAAGCGTCTAAAACAAGCGCAGGAGAGCCAAAGGCAGGAATTTGAGGAAGAGTTGCTTGCGCTGAGAGCCAAGCTGAAGGCAACGTCGGGTGCAAGAGATGATACAAACAAGATTGCTGCTGAAAATCAAGTTCTGCAGCAGCGTCTGGCCCTGGCTGAGGAAGAACTTGGGAAAAGGCATGCTGCGCTCAAGGACTTCCAGGAACAGAAGGAAGTCTTCTTGAGGAGAATTGAGGGTCTGCAGCTAGAACTGCAGGTAGCTAAGTCTTATTCTATTCAAGATGCGCTTGCTAGCCATTTTGCTGAAAAATAAGTGGTCCGAGTATATACAGTCATATGAATATATAAGAAAATGAAGGCATAAATGAAGACATCAAAGAAAAGCTCCACTTTCTTTTCAGTGGTAGAAATGTACAGTCATCGGCACTACTGTCTAGAGCGCTGAATCGATGCAAAAAAATCTGTGGATTGCTGGCCAGTTCAAGAGAGAATGCTTGAGAACAGCCCACGAGGGCCACATGGTGTTCAGCCTTGTACTGTGAACTGATCATTAATCGTTCTTTGCTCTGCAGCACAGTACTCTAGCACTTTAAGTGGGAGTGGAGACGTCTGTACACAAACTCTTGGTACCCTAACACAACTTGTGAAGATTTTGATCTCACCAGGGAACTAGCAATGAATCAGTCGTCAACTGTTATTCAAGCACAAATCTTGTACGCCTTTCATTTGTGCCATTTTAGTGCAGTGATGTCATGAAGTTCTCATATGCAGAATTGTGTCATCATTGCTACATATTGTCATCTTACATAACCTTCTAATTTAAGTCGTCTTATGTCATTGAAGCATTAGCAGCAGAGGAAAAGCAGCTGATAAAGCTGTCATGTTGGGGGGGGGGGGGGGTATAAAATTGCTTCATAAAAACGCAGTTCATTATATTTCATGTACTTCTTAATTAACCTTAGGATAATTAGAATTGTTTCACCAGCTTCCGTAACCACATATACATAACAGGGCTGTAAGTTTTGGGTGTGTTGAAGAGTGTCACTCTCACATTCTTTAGTTGCTCTAAAGGTTGCAGAGAATGTACCGTATTACAGACAAGAACATGCGAAGAACATACATACATATAATTTTTCAACTACTAAGCTGAAATAGCAACGTTACTAAAGAGGTTGTGTATGCATAATTCCAGGCTGCTCATGTCAATACGATAAAACTCTCTGAGCAAAGCAACAAGACTGGTATGCAGATGAAGCTAGCATGGGAGCAAGAGAAATACGACTTTGTCAAGCGAATAGAAGAACTTGAAGCTGAGCTGCGGCAAGCCCACAAAGAGTTTAACTGGAAATTGAGGGCTTTGAAGCAAGTGAGTGACTTTTTCCTCTCTATAATTTGTGTAAAACACTGCTGCACAGTATCAAATAAGCACTAGGTCCCGTACAAATGGTTATCACATAAAACATTTGAAAATTTGCTCGCCATATGATGTACAGCTGTATAGCCCCATCTTTCTTTCTCGACATATCAGTTTCCAGGTACATAAAGATGTCTGCTTCTCAGCGATCAGATTTGTAGCCTAAAATTTTGAGCCGTTCCGCAAATATTAGATGTGTAAGCCGTTTTTCCCAAATAACCGTCACCAACTAACCACATTTATCAAACGCATTGTCATTTTTCACCTCACTTTCAGTAGATTGTGCAAGCTTTACACCTTATTTATGAACGATCCAGAATTTCAGCAGAGTTATTACAAGCCAAGTGCTCATACCTGTCACTTTCAACAATGTTAGTTATGAACTAGCTAAACCATTCTGTAATCCATACTTCAAATAACTAAATGTTCAATGTGTGCTAATCCTTCGGTATTTCAACTCCATTTCAACTCCACCAGGAATGAAACTAGCATCCCAGATTTTTAACCTCACGTCTCTTCCAAAGATGTGTAGAAGCAGAAGTACAGATGCATTTTTTTTTTCAGGGTAATAATGAGACAGTTATATAATTTATCAGCTAAAAAAAAAGATTTTATTTACAAAATAAGTCTTGTGCTCCTTGTGAGAGAGAGAAAACTGTTATTAAATTCTTTCATATGCTTACATTGTGTAAAAACAAGTATAAGTGGTCATGTGCTCAAAGTTCTAGGAATACTTGGTTTGGCCTACATTTTGTTTCTGATACTTTTGCATTGTTGGCTTTTTTTACATGCCCCATAAGTTGAAATTGCTTCAGATTAACTGCTGCAGATAAAATGGTTGATGTGCTTTTGTTCATTACAAGTAAACCATTATACTTAGAAACAAGTAATAGAAATACATAACTCTTATAGGAAGAGAAGCTCGTTGAGCAAAATATGTTCAAATTTAAGCACATCTGACGCAGCTATAAAATTTATAGCATGATATGTGCAGCTAAGTGCATTTGATTTTTTCTGCATATCTCAACCAAACATTTTTTGGCACATTCATTTCCATGTCTTTTCTATCTTCCATCATGCAGAGAAACAAGGAGTACCGAAAGGCTATGCATTCATATCGATCAAAGATAAAAAGCCTGAAATCAGCAAACAATGACATGCGTTCTGAAGCTATTCACCTAAAGTGAGTAAAGTACTCATCATTACAGATTCTTTTGCAGCATAGATCTGCAACGAAATGTTTATGCAGTGAAGAGCTGCTGCTAATGGCACATTTTGCTGGATTCACACCACAAACATCATCATGGACAAATCAGTGGCATGACACATGACGTTCATTGGATCACTTCGCAGCCAGTATTCATACGACAGTGGAGAAAAGCAGACAACAAAGCGTACGACCTAACCCTACTCCGCTCTATATTGCATAAGCAATAGCACAGGCGTGTTGACTCACAGTTACCAAGCTAACAGCATGAGCTAAGCATTTGTTGTGTGCGTTTTAATGCAATGAGCGATGCAGAGTGGATTGAAGATGGTTGCCGGCAGATGTCTTGGTATTTCTTTCTAAAAACTGCAATAGTGATTTGGCTTTAAATCATATCTTGAATCGCTTCCAGGGACCGAGTGAGCGAGCCAGAAACGAGTGATGTATGATCGCATGATACACAATCTGCAAGCTCACATCGCAATTTGCTCCATCATGTGAATACAGCTTTTGGCAACCACGCTGTTCGTCGGGCTGAGTGTCCACAAGAGAACACCCTCCTTGTTAACTACCCTCACCCTACGCAGCGTCACACGCGTAGAGGAGAAACATTGGCACTGTGGCGCCAGTTCTCCCACTGCTACTTTGTCTAGAACATGCCACCAACTTACACTACCCTCACGGGTTGTAGTAACTAATGCATAAAATGATGCTTTCTTCAGGTCCACTTACGCTGGCTTTTCCAATCAGCATGCACTGAAAGTGACACGCTGCAATGCAGTCACACGAGAATACTCCCATTTTTGAACATGGGAGCTCATAATGTATATGTTTCTGCATTTAAAATACCAACTGCAACAAAATTTCACTTTAGCTAAATTGGTTATTAAAGAGTAGTAAGTAGGCTATTGAAGCATTTTTGCCAAAGCTGCATGTTTAGTAATTGTCCAGTTCACTTATTCACACTCCTTAAATAGCACCCAAGTAGGCGACATGTGCTTGTTTAGTGGATGTGATGCAAATCCTAGACCACGGCTCCAAGATTTTCAGCGTGCGGGTGGAACTGCCTAATCGATTCTTTGGGGAGTGCAGAAAGGACGATGGGAGCTATAGTGAAACAATAGTTGCTTATTTCAGTTATTTCTTCTCTTAAGATAACGAAATTCGCATTGCAGGCAGAATGCACCCTTGGACATCCAGAAGGAGCTTCAGGAGGAGCTTAAGAAGTTAAGAAGGCAACAACTTGAGTTTCGTTCATTGCTTGAACTGCCTTCTGCTCCACAAGGGACTGCTGGATCTTTGTGTCGCCCTTATGACGTAAGTGGGGAAACGAGGCTAGCATGTTTGTAGACAATGAAATTTCGCACAGTGGGAATAGTACTGTGCTAGGCAAAATGCAATAGAAGAAGAATGGTAAAGGAACCAAGTGTCAGTTAAGTGATGCTATGACATCTTTTCGATTTCTTTATATGGTAACATGCTTAACTGTCCCAACGTGCACAATCTGTTTAGGAACATAAAGATAGGACAGACCTTATTGATCTGAATTTTTCAAAGCGGCACACAGGTTGATAAAAAATTTTCGGTGGGAGGCTGTGGATTGGGTTAGTGCATGATCTATAAGCAGGTATTGTGTGCAGAGTTAGCACTGAGATATAGCGACAGCTGGTGAGAATACTTCCTTTGGCTTTCATAGCATCTCATCAGTGGCATTGTGAGATTTCCTTGAATAAAGAACTGAGAAAAAAAAAAGCATGTTACGTGTCTGGGTGCATTTCAAGCTCAGTCCTATCAAGTGCAAGTTTTCTATAAGTGACGTGATTTCTTGGCTTTCTTTCAATTATAGTTATTGAGACAAAGGAACTCGTCTGTTAATTGCTCGTCTTGCCAGCTCCATGCAGTGCAGTGAAAGCTATGGGTCATGCCAGCCAACAAGGACAGAGAACCATGAGAGAGACAAAACTTTACTGTCCTTGCTGGGGTCAAGGGAGGCGGGGGACCGGGAGACTAGCCCCACCGGAGCCCCCCTTTCTCAGGCGGCGGCCAGCGGGACTCCCCAGAGTTGGTCCTCTGGGCATTCGCTGAGCAGCATGGCCTCCCATTGCTCGGGCATGGTGATTCTAAGTGTAGGATTGGTGCTGTGTTTTATGGTGTGTGGTGCTGCGGGGCATGCCCAGAGAGGCTCCTCTGATCACCCTCCCCGCAACGCCGACTGAATGGAAGCTTTGCAAAAGGCGTAGTAGTAGTGGACAATGGGCGAGCCTTCCTTTTTTCTCTGGAACATGCAGCCAACTCTTGTTAGTTATTGGCTGACATGAGCCTTAACCTTCCCTGCACTGTGTGTAGTTCCGTTCAGATTGTCAGATCTAGCCTAGTTAAATTAGTTTTGGTGAATTGAAAAATTTCCATGTTGGTACGATAAAGTGTGCCACTATGATCATGGTTGCTGTTGGGGCACAGCGAAAGTTTTTGAAGCTTGCAAAGTTCAGCTGTTGGCTCTTTTAAAGCCTTTAATGATAAAAGAATAACTGGGCCCAAGCAGACGCCGTCCAGATCCAGGACATCACAGCAAGCTGGTGTGGGAACATCAGTGCACCCATTGCCACCTGTCTTTCGTTTTTGCATCTCTTCTGGCTTTCATGGAAATATTTGATGCCCGAAATCGAAATTGTGCTTCCTGCAGTAGAATTAGTTTAGCATCTCTCTTAAAATGCAATAAATTTCACTGAAATCGGATCAGTGGTTGTCTATGAGAGCATTTCCCAATTTACAGATGTATATTTGGGAGAAAAAAATTGGAGTTGGTAAAGCTTACTTTTAAGAGGAAGCTTTAGCCTGGGGTCAACTTCAATGCCACCTATTCAAGTTCATGCAAAATGCACAAACACTTTTATGAAACAAACTCTGGACTAATTTGAATGGTATTTGTTGCACTTGAGAGAAAAAGAACTCTAGTGAGTGTAGCAAGTAAAGTTTTGATTCTGGACCTGGAATTTTTTTAGGAAAATTGTCGAAAATCGGTATGTTAAAAAAAAAAGAAAGAAAGCACAAAGTTTACAAATTTGTAACTCTGCACCAAAGTAGATATCACAATTCTGTAAAATGCATCCTTTAGAGCATCTAAAGCGGATGAATTTGCTATATTAATTTACAGCTTACATGAATATGTTTATGAGGGTTTTGCATAAGTCCTACTCACATATTAATGGTATATTTCAGAGGAGTGAATAGTAAATAAATTTTATCCGCTTTAGATGCCTTGTTAGGTGCAGCTTACAGAACTGTGATATCATCTTCATTGCCAAGGTACTAAAAGTTGCAAACGTGATAGTTTAGATTTTTGTAATTTTGCAATTTTCAATAATTTTTATTAAAAGTTGGAAACCTCATCAAATTTGGTGCAGTGGTTGCCGAGAAAAACTATGTTCTCCCTGCTCATGTATTTAAATAGGAGCTTAAGCTTCCCCCTAAACCAGGCACCCTTTGTTATCCTCCTCCTTACTGCTTCATAGACATGGCACAGCACTGCTGTGCCAGCAAACCTCAGCCAGCCTTGTACAACTATATTGCTTTTTCCCAACTATTTTTTTTTTTTTTTTCCTTTTCGCTTATTAGCCTCCAACCTTGCTTTCCTCAACCATTCAAGTTAACCCACCGGTAGTAGCTTTCATATTCAGCGACACTTTGGCATGCATCCTAGCCAACTAAATGTTAAAAATTCAAACAAGACGTAGCTACCCAAGCAGGTGGAGACATGAAATGATTAATGGTAGTCAAACAAGGGGCATCTCTGGATCCAATGTTTCAACCACTGTTAGAAAGGTTTGAAACGTAGGAAAGCATAGAGTATTGTTCCAGAGCCCCTTTAATGAATGTAACATGACCGCTTTGAAAAGGTGTTGGTCATGGGTATCATTAGCAGACTAGGACAAATTTATAAAGCTAAGGTTTCAGTCAACCCTCCCAGACTATGCCGATTATGGCCACGTGGAGAAAATAAAGATTACATGCCCAATGGTGGCATCAAACCTCAGTCTCCCATGGTAGCACAACAGCCTAATGATCTAACAATTAGGCCACAACTGCATGCACACTTTCATGCTAATGCCAAGTAGCTCAGATAATTGCCACGTTTGTTTTGTACCATGTGCATGCGACAATGAGCATGGCACTTTTCATTAGACATTGTAAAGAGTAAATGTTTACACTGAAATTCAAGATGCCATAAGACTGATCAAAGTTGCGTATATGTATATGTTTTGTACCATGTGCATGCGACAATGAGCATGGCACTTTTCATTAGACATACATGCTCTCGTGCAAGAGTTTTATGGAGTCTAGAGGTTCAGATGGCTGTGGTTGGTGTTGGCACTGTGTTACTTGCGCTTTTATGCCTTCTTGGGTGACGATTGCGGGACGCACTCTTTGCCACAGTATGTCGCACATTTCTTATTAAGATGTGCCATTTCATCTTGCCGGTTTACCAAAGGTTCACTTAGGCCAATTCCCGCAGTTCATGGTATCTGTGTGGTTATTCTTCAACTGTAAAGCTTTCGTTCTGTGAAAGCTGCATGGGTTTCCTTTGTAGATTCATGTTACTGTCACGTGGAGGACAGTTTTATCTTTCATGAAATGTTTATCTTTGTGAAGCAGCCTCCAATTTCAACTTTTTTTTTTTTTAAGGCTGCGCACATTGTAAAGAGTAAATGTTTACACTGAAATTCAAGATGCCATAAGACAACAAAGTTGCGTATATGTATTTCATAACAGTTTCTCTTTTCAGCAAAACTTGTGGAACATGTCAGAAATGAAAGAAAAGTTGGATTGGTTAGATCTGCAGCAACGCCAACAGATGGACCAGATGATCACATTGGTGAAGAAGCTTTGTGCAGTCACAAACCAAAGTTCACCCAGCAGTATTGATATCTCATCATTATCAAGACACAGTTGTAGTTCCAAATCAAGCAGCACATCCAAAGAACACCATCACTCATCTAAAAATGAGCAGTCTACTCGTGTGAAATGATACAGGACATGGCCTCGGTATCATAGTTAATATATTTATCACTGTGTGTTGCAATTCATACATGAACACAAAAATAATTATTCTTGTATAAAACCCTGTGTATGTACACCTTGCACCGGTATTAAAATACATTATTTAAAGCCACCGTTGTATTACCATGACATGAGCATGACGTGAGCATACCATCAAGTCTATGCTTAGGTGATGCTTCCAGCAGTTGGTTAACGGTTACAACTTGCAATGCCTTGAAACGAGAATTGCAATCTTTCCCTCGATTTCCACAGCTTTGGAGGTGTGCCACGGCAGCAGGTAATGCAGTCTAACAGCTACTCCAGTCAGATGTAGAGGGATCTGAGAGCTTACGAAAGGCACATTGGAGTGCACACAATGGACAGCCTACGTGGCCCTTTTTTTTTTTTTTTTTGTCGAAGTTAAAGCGCACTAGAGACGCGAGCTATCAACCACATGACACCTAGCAACAGCCCCAGCAGAGCCACCAGCACGGTGCCGCGCACCTTCCAGTGGGCCCACGAGCTCCTGAGCTGGCGGACGATGTCTTCGACCTGAGCGCGCACCCTGTCCGGGTCCCCGGTGTTGTCGATGACGAAATCGGCTAGGGCGCACTTCTGCTCCAAGGGCAGTTGAGACTCGATGCGCCTCCTCGCCTCTTCCTCGGTAAAGCCGTTTCTCAGCATTAGCCGCTCGACCTGCTGCGCGGGTGTGCACTTCACGACAATCACCTTGTGCACGAAGCGCAACATCGTCTTCGTCTCGTACAGCAGCGGCACGTCGACCACGACGAACTGGCGGCCCCTGAGTAACAGCTTGAGGCTCTGGAAGGCCATTTCCTTGTGTATCTCTGGATGCGTGATCCTGTTTAGCTTGCGTCTCTTCTCGTGGTCGGCGAACACGATCCGTCCGAGTGCGGGGCGGTTGAGCTGGCCGTCGTTTAACAGCACCTCCGAGCCGAATTCCCGTCGAATCTGGACCCAGGCGGGCTTTCCAGGCTCGACGACATCGCGGGCGATCTTGTCAGCGTCTATGACATCGATTCCGAGCGAAAGCAAGATGCTGGCGACCGTGCTCTTACCGGACGCGATGCCGCCGGTCAGTCCGATTAGAAACATTGCTTTCCGTGAGCACCTGTGCGTTTACACCCGAGCTACAGGGACAGAACCGAAAAAGACTCCGCACCGTTAGCAGACCGACGGCGCAATAAGATCTCGTCTAGAACAGCCTTCAGATCCCGCAAGCTTGTCTCAACGGAGGAAAGAGGTTGCAGGAAAAAGCGTGAAATGTAAAGTGGCGAAACGAGAACGGGAAAACCGTGAGTACACATAATGCAGAATAGAATGGTCGAGAAGGGCCCGAGTAGAAAGCGGCGGCTACTTGGATTGGATTGGCATGCAAGCACGACCTGCTGCATGCAAGTCAGGTCTATGGGTGTTCTGTGGTCAGGTTACAAAGAGGAGTAGCCTCGTTCGGCTCAGTTTCGTTTCTCGCCGATATTGCCGACTGTATCGTGTCGATCAATGTTGAGAGTTGGCCCTGAGAATTGCTTTTCCTTCCTCCGTGGCTCTGAGACTCCTGGGAGCGTGATATCGCGGCAGTGAAAAAATTCGTGGACTGTTTTATAGTACAACTGCGCGTTATTCTCGTTTCTCGCTTCCACCACTTTTTAAACGCGAGACAAAAGAAGTTTTGCAAGAGCTCAGGCCGTTCTCCAACTTCCGAATGCTCTAATTTTAGTCTCTAGGACGACGGATTGCGCGCTTGTTTACTGCTTGCGCTTGTTTGCGTTCTGTTCCTGAAAACACTAACTGATAGAAACTTTGAAAATAATGGGAAAATGCTGTCGGCGCAGTGAAAGGGCAAGTAATGAATAGCAATGTAAACCGTAAAATGCGAAAAAAAAAAGGGGGGGGGAGGGGGAATGAGTGACGCTTATCTACAATGTGAACCCCGATAAATATCGTACGACGACGCGCACAAACGCGGGCGGAATCTCAACGAACTCTGACCGGTTTATCGTACTGCATCATCTCGTGCCTCGCGGAGCAAACACGGCGGCCTCAGCAGACTGCAGCCCGCATACGACATCGTCAGACACCCCTGCGACAGCGGACGTCATCCCGAAAAATTCACACAAAAGCATTAAACACGTGCCGCTTGTCAGTTGCTCAAAGCGTGACGTCAATGAAAACTGAGCATCTGATTGGCTGCTGACGCACACACCTCTCCTTTGCTCGGAGCGAAAACTCCTCAGTCGCCATGGCAGGTACTGCAAGCCGATTTGTATAACCTAGTAACAGCACAGCGGAGTCTACGACCGCGAGTCTGATGCTTCGTCAAGGACAAGAAGTGGCCCTGGAATCTCACAGGAAAAGGCAAGACGCTGCTTCTATTGTTCAGTCGCCTGTGTTAGAGACTGCGGCTTTGGGGGGCTTTTCCCGTTGTTCCCCTCCTCTCCGGCTCGGTTGGTGGGGCCGCTTTACGAATTAATGTATGACTGCCTCAGTATTGAGCGTCACCGGAACGTATAGTGATATCGAAGCCCTCCTATCAGGCATCCGTTGTGTTTCCCTGTGGAGGGACAACTTGTCACGGGATACTCGGCTGACTCTTGGGTCATCCATAGCAGCAGCGCGCCTTTCTCTGCCGATTGAATCAGCTGATATGCCGCGTCTGGGCTCTCATTTGCCGCTTCATCGCTTTGGTATACTTGGGCAAGGCTGACTCGTCCCGTCCACACGAACCACTAGGCCGCGTCGCACTCCCGTGTTCACTTAATGCGCGTCTGTAGACGTAAAGCCGGTAACGACATTAAATTGGCCGAAGCATCTCCAACCTTGAGCTCGGGCGTCCGCGGGCGGCATCGGGCGACGGAGGATTGCGTAACCGGGAGACAGCTGTTTACACTACCATCCCGTTGTTCTTGCCGTGACTCGCAAGTCAAAATGCGGTCTGGCAGTATTTTGTGACGTGTCGATTTCGCGTCACATTCCGAGCCCGCTCACTGCGGCTAAACAAGCGCTGGCTGTGTAATACAACTCGATCGCCATCATTTTCTTGCCGGCAACTGCTTTACTTGCAAGGTCGTCTGAGGTGCTCTTTAGAGTGGCGCGTTGATATAGCGCCGCCGTCGTTCGTGCGAATGCCGTGTGGACTCTGTTCACTTTTTTCTTGTATATTACAAGCAGCTCCACCGCTCTGAGCAGTGCATATGTATGCACTTGCATATTTAAGTAGCTAATTATTCTTCGTCGCATTTTTGACAGCACAAAAGTGCCGAGACCATTGACCTTTGTGCAGTCTTGTTCTTTTTGGAGTCATATCTTATTTTGAAATAATTCATGCATGCATATCAGATGCCTCTCCTTTTAGCTTCCACATTGGTGGTATTTCTAATGAAATTCAGCTTGTATATGCGAGATGTATGTTGTCCAACGTGGATGTTTATGTAATGTCGTAACTGACCACTCTATTGAATATTCTTTGTAGAAAGCCTTTCTTTATTTGAATTTTCTTTTTTTATATTGCAGCCTATGAAACCTCATGCATTAGTGCTACCAACAAGTAGACTGGCATTATGGCTCACTTTGGTCTGCTTCTCGACATTGATGGGGTCATCGTTCGAGGCCGGAAAGTGATCTCGCATGCTGTCAAGGCATTCCAAAAACTGGTGGACTCAAAGGGCAGATTCCGAGTGCCAACCATATTTGTTACAAACGCTGGCAACTCTCGGCGACAAGACAAAGCTGATCAACTTTCAAAATGGCTAGGAGTCCACGTAAGCAAAGCACCTATATCTGTTACCTGATTGCATGTGGTGTTCTGCTGCTCTGTATACATACCTGTGTTAGCAACTGCAAGCACAGAGGATACAGAATTGAGAATACAGAACTAAAAGCTGAGGTACAGCTCGTGGAGGGTCCTGCACCCTTTTACATTTGACAGCAGAGCATTGCAGAACATCTTCAAAACAAATGTAGAACTTAAAACAAAGCAATACTCAAAATGAAATACACTTTCAACAAAAGATTGCATGTATACAGATATGTATCACTTGCAGACATATATATATACACACACACACAATACACATATATACAAGCACCTGCAAATACAGCATGCTGTGTACAAAATTATGTATAATATTATTTCTATTTCAGGCTTCACTGACAAAATAATCTCATTGCATAATTTGAATTGCATGAAGGATCAATCTCTGCCTTCACAAGTTCAACAAACTTAAGAACCATTGCAAGCACCTGAAGACTGTAATTGTTTGCCTGTGTGTGAAACTGTCTGTCGTCACTAGCCAAGGGAAAAGAAAGGTTTAAGTAAGAAAAAAAAAAATAAGTGCTGCTGGTTTAAGGAGGCATCACTATGGAGAGTGCATGAGATCCTGACCCAGCTGCTCCACAAATTTAAATTGTGCTGTTGAAATACTCGAAGAGTTAGCACATGTGCTGTATCTGCATGTCTACTCAAAATATTGCTGCTGCTTGCAGTGCCAAATTTTGCAAATACTGTGCCAGTGTTTTGGGGGAGCCAATGCTGTCTAACATGTGCTTCCACACTTTTATCAACTCCTCACTGATGATGTTGCAATAACAGAAAAGTCCTTAGGTCAGTGACTGCTATAGTTTAGACTTCCAGTGTTCTCCCAAGGACTTTTCTGTCTTTGAGAAGGTCTGTCATACGAAGCAATAATTATTGTATTCTTGAAATCGCATTAGGTCATCATGGTGTGCAGCTTCTGTGAGCACCTCCTTCACATAAAAGCCGTGAGAACATTAAAAGGAGACAACTTCTGTACCATCTGAATAGTCATCCTTGGAAGAAGCGCCTGAATTGGTTGGCACTTTCCTTTACGAACTTAGCTGGATATTTTCTTGCCCCCATTATGCTTCACCCTGCCAGACAGATTTCTGGCAGATGTTAAGGTTTATATGAGCATATTCGTTGACACTAACTATTTCTTGCAGATCACGGAAGAACAGGTGGTCATGTCTCACAGTCCACTGCGCATGTTTCAGCAGTTTCATGACAAGCACTGCTTGATCTCTGGACAAGGCCCCATCGTAGACATTGCACATGGGTAAGTTTTCTTGCATTTCTGCACTCTTTTCTGCTGCCCTGTGTTGAAGCACACAGGAGAGAACTACAATTTAGGCACAACATGAATAATGGACCAGTCAGACTGTTTTCTCATTTGCTAATATGTGAGTTTTCTTTTTTTTTTATTTTCTGTCTTTTATAACCTTGCCCTGCTCTACTCTCATGTGTAAAGAGCAGTCAGTGGTCATTGCCATGCTGTTTAGTAAGACATGTGCTCGAGTGTAGTTCTAGTTGTCTGTGATAAGTGTCTATATATAGAGTTATATTCAAGGATCTGGCTTTAAACCTTTGTTCCTTTTACAAGCAAACCTCGATATAACAAACACAGATATAACGAATTATCTGATATAACAAATTTAAAAAATGGTTATTGCCACAATCCGCATAAAATGAATATGTGTTGATAATGAATATCGGGTATAATGAAGGTCATTTCACATCGAGTACAACTTTCTCATAACAAGGTATGCATGTATATCTTTCTCATTGACTGGCATGGGTGTTAGCTGTTTAGCTAGCACTGGAAACACAATAGTTGCAAGAAAATAACACTGTCTGCTGTACATTCTTGAATTCATTCTTTGTGTGCTTACGTGTTGTTTCAAAATATGGAAATGCAGATTTTGTTATGAATGTAACCATAACTAGTAACAAGTGTGGAAAGTGTGTTCTAGATATTTTATTTATTTCATTTGCATGTAAATGTACTGATAAAATGCTGAAAAGAGCACTGTTTCTATGTTGTTAGGACCCCCCCACCCCCATCATGCGCATGCATGCACACGCACACAGAAACATGAAAGCTCCTTTTTCTTAATATGTACTTGTAATGGGGCCAATTTTCTTGACTGCTGTCCTGTATGCCTTGTTTCCAGGCTAGGCTTTACAAGAGTCTCTACGGTCGATCATTTGCGATCTCATTTTCCACTCTTGGATGCTGTAGATCATAAACGAAGACAAACTGAGGTAAATAGGAAACTTTCATCTTATGTCGTGCCTTAAGCAAGGTCTTCTATAAAGGTCCAGGAGGAGATGTGTATAATTCCGTCCTTCTGCAGGTTTTAGCACACAACCTTGTATAGATAATAATATTGTCCAACAAAATTTATTGGATTTTTTTTCTCTAGAGTCAGCACAGATATGCAGTTATGAATTAAGTTTTAAGCAGAACCCCATTCTAGTGAGCCAGTAGGGACTTAGCCAAATGTATCTTATAACTGGAAATGTTTAGCTCAGTCCCTACTGGCTCATTTGTCAATTTGGACTCTTATTTATATTAAATCATTCACACATATATACCACATGTCTGGCCTTTATCATCCATGTTTGTAGTTCTGTAATAAATTTGTGCTGGGATATGACAGATGTATGTTTTTCAATGTGAATGTTTGTTTTAACGCCATGACTGGCCACTGTCATTATGCTTATGCATTAGTGCTGCTAACAAGTAGGCTGGAGTTTTATGATAAAAAGGAACAAGCTAGAAGTATAAACTGTAGCAAATGTGGGCCCAGCTCATATGGGCTGGGCCCAAGCCATTTTGACCTATTACAGAGGGCTAATGTTGGATTTGGAATAAAAACAGATTGGAATAGTTTTACGTTATCCCAGCTCTAATGGACTGACTGGTGTAGGTTAGATTTCATGGTTAGTACTGACACATTAGAGGCGAGGGAAAAATTAGACCAGCAACATAGTCTAAAGCTGGCAGGTAAATTGAATATTTACCAGAAATATCAATATGGCATCACACACTGTGGTGCCAAGCACAGAACATTTTGATGTGTAAATATGGAACTTGGTTCAGGGTTTTTTTTTATTTTTGTTCTTCTTCTTCTGGCAAATATTAATTGTCTTGCCAAGTCTGTTGATGTTTACTCTGACATGTTAGGAACATTTAGCTATCTACTACATTGATTTTCTTGTGCACAAGAAAGCATGAAGGTTCAATCACAACTGGCACTTACATTGGCCATGAACATTGTCTTGCAATGAACAGCATTGCTACTAGTGTATTCTACTATGCTGCACTTTATGAAATATATTGATTTCACATACGTAGCACAATGACAGTACTGTGACCGACAAACACATCAACCACAAAATAATTATGGGTGGCACAGTAAAGAGTATTGACCCTAAACTGTGCCGACAATGAAAACCTTCCATGCTCTGTTCGGGAAGAATTCTTGTCATGCTTACCTGTCGGTTAACATCACCTCCTTTATTAATTTAGCAGTATACATTTCCTTCTGTCTTTGTGTTCTTGGTGACAGAAGCTTGTTCATTGACTGCTTAAAAGTGTTTAAAAAAAAGAAAATATGTTCATTGAAGCTAGTATAACATAGTGAAATCTACTCTTAATAAAGACAAATACATAAGTGCCTCCCCCCCCCAAGTGTCGAAAATATTTCAGTGGGAAATTGCTCAAACAGTAGCTAGCTATAACAAGGGCTCTTTAAGCCTTGTTGTTTCGGTCATTCTAATTTTTTTTTTTTTTTTTTGAAAGTGGTTTTTTCTCCTGGTGCCGTTTCTTATGCCCTGTAATGCACGACATGTCTATTTCCGCCAGCCTTCTATTGAAAGGCAGCAAGCACCCCAGTACAGTCAATTTTAATGCTCCACCCCCTTCCCTGTTTTGATATTTATACTAAAAGAAATCAGTTGTAATTTTTATTTTACTATGTCTAATTGGCCACGTTAAAATGAAAATTTTTCACAACTTGTGATGATGTACTGAATGGAATGCGCTTCTTTCTCATTGCTTGCAGCCTTCACCCTATGAACGATACTTTCCAAGGGTTGAAGGTAAGCTCAAATGATCTTGCACTCGACCTCTGACCTATGTACACCAGCCATGGTGGATCAGTGAATCTGGCATTCTGCTGCTATGCTTGAGATCATGGTTTAATTTACAGCCATGGCAGCGGGAACCCAAGTGGGGCAGTATGCAAGAATGCTTGCGTGCCAAGCTTTGGGTGCATGTTAAAGAAACCCAGGTGGTAAAAATTAGCCCCAAATTAGTGTTTTTATGAGGTTAAACTTAATCAGTCAATCTGTGCTGTAATAATGATAATACTTATTAAGTCTGTTGTTGGACTGTTTGTGGCAGTAGACCTCGCTTAGCAAGAACTTGTCTGAATAGAAAGTGTCAGCTTTTTCATATGTATTACCTTCACTGAATAATACCTGGTTACTGGACATGGCCAGCAGTAACAATGCCAGTAGCAATTTATTGTGGCGTTTTGTGTAGCCACAAACTGTATGGGGATGATTACGTCGTTGCCTATGCCTTGAAGTAGCAGCTGAATAGAATATGGTAGTTCACCGCAACGGTATTATTTTTATTATAACCCAGGTGAAAATTTCCAACTGGGAATGCAACTGGTTCCAGTTAAACTGGTTTATGGAACAATTCCCAGTTGGTCCCCGTTGCAACTGGTCCCAGTTGGTCCCCATTGCAACTGGTCCCAGTTGGTCCCCATTGCAATTGGTCCCAGTTGGTCCCCATTGCAATTGGTCCCAGTTGGTCCCCATTGTAATTGGTCCCAGTTGGAGCCCATTACAACTGATCCCAGTTGGTCCCAATTGCAACTGGCCCGTGCCTATCAAAAGTGTATTCTGCTGATGGATTTCATACAACTAAGGCAGTTCAGCTATTATTGCTTAAGTCCCTAGCAAAATTTCTAATACAAACCCTAATAGCCTATTCGGTTATCGACACTAATACAGTCTAGTAGGTCTCTTAGTGTATTAGTGTAATAGGTCTATTGGAGTGAAAGAAAATGTTGTAATGTTCCAGATACATAACGAAAAACAGGTAAAATTGCTAAAAGCATTTATTAGCACAGCATGTATTTTTACAGATTCCTCCTTCGAGATCTTCGTCAGGTCAGCAATCTTGATTGAGAGCTTTTCGTTGACTTCGACCAAAGGGCGTCCTTTTGAGGAAGTGGTTAAAAAAACCTGGGCACAAAAATACACACATATAGAAGCAGTTAGAAACAGGGGTGCTAGTTCTACCACTAAACGTTTAAGCTGGCAATATTTGCTTCCACATTAGAGTAATGTGGCTCCGCAATTACCAAACTAATTTTAGGACAGTGTGATATATGCTAGCTCAAAATGTTTATCATAATAAAAAATGACGCCACGTGACACGATAGGACCACTATAAAGAACACAAAATCAACATAAGATGTGTGTTCCATCGAAACAGTAGGCAGATATAAAGAACTCTAGACACAAATCTTGCACAGCGTTGTCGGAAACAGGCATGTCGATCATTGCTGCAACGCACACAGCAATCGGCCCGACGGCACTGTTCAGAAGTACTTACGTCCACCGTCAGGATAAAAAAAAAAAAAGAAAACACCTCATTCTGTACTATAGAAGCATAAACAAGAAGTATAATTACCTCGAAATGGTAAATCGGCGCCGGGGAGAACACTGCACATCGATGCACGCTGATAGATCCACAAAGCCGCGAAGGACAGGGGTAAAACAGTTGCCTTGGGTTGTTTGGAAGTCACAACAGCAGCCATAGATAAAACTATCCAAATATACTACTCCACGAATGAGACTGCGCAGGCGCTAACACCACGGGTTCCTTAAAAACACATCGTTAATTCACTAACACGCACGCACGCCTCGCGTGACGCCTCGCCTTGACATGGCGGCCGCCATTGCACACGTGCTGTGCGCAACTACCGCTGACTATGGTCGCAGTTTTATATCCTTCCCACCCGCCGCGTTCCCTTCTCTGCGATACTGCTCTTTGATGTCAATAAATATTACGGCCTTTTATATGCGATATCAAGTTAGCAATTTAGATTAAAAGTTTAACATTTACTTTATGCGCACTTCAACAGAAAATACGACACTGACGAAACTTCAGTGCCAAACAAATATGGTTGTTCGTAAGCTGACCGGGCACCGCGATCTGACGGCTGGTTGTTCGCGTTTTTCTTTTTTTTCGCGGGGGAGTATTCGCTGTGCTGTAAACACTAGCTGTTTCCTCGACTCATCGCGACGAGGCTCAGTGAAGCAAAATTGGCAAGACCATGTAGGCGTACGTCGCTGAGAGGTGGTGTGCTGAAACTAATGCAAACGTGCGAACGCAATCTGCTGCACAATTGTACAGCAGAATTTTTAATTATTCAGTGATTAATTAGAAACAACCCTCCATGCAAGCAAGCGGTCCGCTATTCTAATTTTTTGTCAATTAACTTTCACCAGCAAACAAGAGCTGTGGAATCTAGCAGTACATGTTGTATCAGACCAGTAACAATCTGCATAAGGCCAATAGGACCTGTTAGTCTAATAGAGAAACTAGTAGACACGCGCGTGTCTACTACACTGCTTGTAAAAGACTAATAAGTCTAATACACACGGCCTCTTGGTCTTATAGGTAAATCAGTACGACTAATAGAAATTTCTATTGGTCTAATACAAAACTTATACAACTAATACAAAACTGACGTATTAGACTAATTATTACAGACTTCTATTAGAATGTTGGCTAGGATTGCTAAAACTGCCAAACTTAATTGCTCAGTATAAGTAGGACTAGCTGCTGCATGTTACTGGATGTTACTTGCTTTCATTTAAACTTCTGGTCACCGTTTCATTTGGATTCAAACTGGAAACAGTTGCTACCAGAACAACTGGCCAATGTTTAAGTTGGTTCCAGTTGCTACTGATACAACTGGTCAAAGTTCCAGTTGGAATCCAACTGGAACCAGTTGATTCCAGTACAAATGGTGAAAGTTCCAGTTGCCTCTCTACTGGAACCAGTTGATTCCAGTACAACTGGTCAAAGTTCCAGTTGGATCCCAACTGGGTCCAGTCACTCCCAGTATAACTGGAAATTGTTCCAGTTGGATCCCAACTGGAACCAGTTGCTACCCAGTTGCTTTCCAACTGGGACCAGTTGGTGTGTAACTGGGACCAGTTGGTTTCCAGCTGGAACCAGTTCATCCCAGCTGATCCCAGTTGGATCCCAGTTGGAAATTTTCACCTGGGAATTCTGGTTAAACTCTATGCCACAAGATGGCACCACCAACACGGCTGCTTACAGAAGCGTCTCTGGCAACCCAGTGTTTTGTGAATGGTAATATATGTACAGACAAACTAACACTCCCTATTAACTTGATGGAGGCTGCCTGAACCTCTGCCAAGCTTTTTCGTTACAGCTTTTACCTTAGGCAGCCATCCAGGCCATTTCTGGTCTACGAAGTGAATTTTAAATAGGCAACAGAAACTTGTTTTAGCGGTAGCTTGGTAGGTAGGCGTAAGGCACCTATTTTGCCATCATTTCCAGCTGTGGTGTTGTTTGGTGAGCCAGTGAGGTGGGAGACAAGCCTGCAGCTGATAATAGACGTGCTCATGACGAACGGCCTTCCATGCACTGCCGCACCTGCCATTCCTTACCCACACCTGCCCATCTTGGCTTGCAACATGGACCTGCAATGGATGGCTGAGGCATGTCTTCCAAGGTGAGCATGGCTAACCATTGTGCCTTGGTCTCTATTGTTTTAATTATTTTTTTTATTAGAACATTGTAGAATTGTCTTGCTAAGAAGGTGCTAATAAATGGAAGACTTAATAGTGATGTAATGGAAGTGAACTAAGTATTATGCCATAAACTCTTTCCATACTGCATGAAATGACAAAAATTGCACCAAGTTTCCCAGAAACGTGACTTGCAGTCTAGCCATCTTTTCAGTGAAAGCAGTCAAACACCCAAAAATAAAGAGAAAGACTACACACTGGCCATTTGTCAAGAACTGCTACTGGAATCAAATTTAGGATGTAATTGTTGTACGTGCACACAGAAGGTACTTTCGCTCATGACTACTATAGTCATCAACAGTACAAAAAGGTTAAAAAGTTCTGTTATTACAGCAGATGAGAAATCATTCAGTGATTCAGATTTATAATAATAGATAGCATGGTGCCATTCAAGCACGTATTTGCACGTACTGCAGTAGCATAAAAGGCGAGCATGTATATTGGAATCAAACCACCAAAACACAATGACCACTTAACTGTTATGAGCGATGAACATGGTTATATTTTTCTTTGTGACTTTGCCTGGCAACACAGCTTTTAAAGATTGGTGTTTACACCTTTACACAGATGTATCAAGTGCAGCATAAACTTATTCATTCTTTGGCATGCTGGAACCCTCGTGAATTTTGTTTTTTGTGTATGACTGTTACGATGAACACAACCTAATGCATGCTGTGCAAGCACGTTGTGGTGCAGCATTTTTTTTTTTTTTTTTTTTTTCAATTTATTTTTTGTAAATGAAAGGTGTTGATTCATGATGTGCCACTCATTTAAAAAGGTACTTGGGCATAGACTTTGTGACAAGAGGTGCTTCTGTGCCTTGTCGTGGGCAGGTTGTGGCTCTCCTGGCATTCTGAAGCTGCCATACTATCCTGCCTCTGAAATTTATAATTTACAGCTTTGCTTGAACTACACCTTTCTTGTGCTGATCTTCTGTGTCAAAAAATCGGAGATTCAGGTGGCCACGAAGGAAGAAATAGCTGCAGCGCAAACTGTCTCTACATGTAGACATGTCACCTATCATCTGCAAATAAAATTGCCAGTCGATTTGACCTTGATTGCACAACCATTCTCTGGTGCATCACAAGCATTAATAAATTACAGGGAGCACCACAAAGTGTTCATGAAAGGCACTCGGGGAGTTACTGTTGGTTAATTATTGTTTAATTAATGGTTAATGGTAGCGGCCTATGGCATTTATCCTCATCGAGTGTACAGCTTAGTTAACAGATTTCTCATGTCTTCAGTATCACTATAAGCGTACAACAGCAAAACGTGCTTGAAATTAACAAGCTTTCCAGTGACTTTCATTGTTTTGTAAATTGTGGCCTTCATGCCTGAAGCTCGTAAAAATATTTTGCCAATGGTAACAAAGTGGAATATTTCACTTGTGGTATGCTTGGAAGACAAAGGCATTCTTAAAGTTGGCCTGATTTAATATTACTGTGAAAAGCAAGAAAAGAGAAACTGCTTCAAGACTATATAATGGCACTTCCAACAACCATTTTACATTTTTTCCTTTCAGCGCATCTCTTCTATCACATTATGGGCCAAATAGTTTATTTTATAGTACAGGTCTAATTAGAAGTGTTAGAAAAGACTTGCATAAGAAGTTAAAAATCTATTTGCACTAATGTTTGTCACTTGAAAGTGTTATTGTGACATGTGCCACTTTAAAGCAGTGCCAGCGATGTCTATATAGTGGCTACAAGTGAAGTATTGGTCTCACTGTATGTATAGAACTATCCACACTTTCATTTTGTCATAATTAACTTAGCCCTTAAGGGCCTCTTGGATAAAAAGCAGCTGGTTATAATAAAAAAAAAGAGAGAAAACAAAATGAAGCACATTGGTTAATGTCTAATCAAGGGTAATAAAAGTTAAAGGAAAGAAGCTAACTGAAATGGAGCAACGTTGAGCGTGTGGGTATGCTTGAGAAGGGTCTACAAAATGCCACTGTTTGTGCAAACAGTGCAAGTTGAGACAGGCTGAAAATTTAGGCCGGGACGGCGTTTAGACCGGAAGCGTAGCAGACTTGTTCTGGTAGGGTCCTTAGCTGCCAGGTTAAACTTATCAGTCGTCTTTTGGACCCCGGAGATAAGGCCCAGTGGAAGAAAACTGTCCTCGACTCTGCTGATTATTGTGCCTCTTGCTTTTTACTTTTTTGCATGCAGTATGCAAAAGGCTCGTGCAACACGCATTGTGTGGTGCTAACTGCATCTCAGATTAAGTAGTATAGCGTCACATTTTAGCAAGAAAGAAAAAAAGAAATTAGAATTGAGGTGGAGATTTTGATGAACATATTGCATTGTAGCCCTTCCTGGACTGCTTTTGTCGATCAAAACATGCCCCTTCCTCTGCTGTGGTATGGATATAGTGGCATGGATATAGTGGTAAATACATATCTGAAATAAAAGTAAGCAAGTAAACGGTGAGATGAAAATAATAAGAGGTTCAGCTATTTAATGCTGGTTAAGGCATTCCTTCCTGGAAAGCACTCAAGCAAAGATGAAAGAAAAACTCTTGAATCTCTGCTCTTGCTTAGAAAGCTATCATGCATGTTTTACTGCATTGAAGTGAACACAAGTTTGTTAAATTACAGACAATTATTTTTGAAGTTGTAGAAAACCTGCGCAGCACTTTTGCTCTTAAAGCTGTGGCACTTAGCAGGTATGACAATTGTGAAACACTGATAAGATATTTTAATTTAAGACTAAAGTTAGTCTGGAAATGCTGGGTCTGGTGTCATCGACATTGTTGTGACATCGTGACACAAAGCAAAATTTGCTGGCTGTAGCAGTTAGGCTAGGTGTGGTGATGTTGCTGGTTCAAAAAAAAAAAAAAAAGAGAGAGTGCTGCGCATCCTGTGGCTTGCACTCGTACGTTGAAGCTTCAGTGATTGGATGAATGGTGTTGGCCAGTGTATCATGATGTGATTACGCATCCACCAACTGGGTACCAAAACCAAAGCTGGTTTGTAGAAACAAGTATTATAATTGTTAAGTGAGCTGCGATGCTTGTTGCTATATTTGTTTCTAGGATGATTTATTGGGTTGGGACCTGCGCCTAGCGTAAAAAGATAGCAAGAAGTAAATGTCATCGTACTCCTTTAAGTAAGCATAGATCTAGTGAAGCTTACATTTTAAACCTTTTTGTTTGTGCTCCCAGTATCATGTGCTTCAGTCTAAAAAAAGTTTATGCAATTTGGGGTGTAGCTTGTCTCCAAACAATAGTTGTCATCTGTCTTGCTTGCGTTTCCTTTCTTGAAAACTCTGCGCTCGCTACTTTCCTGGCAAGAATGCTATGTGACGTTGATAACATGCATAGCGTTCGTGACTTAGAAATACCAGGTGCACAATGTTAAAGAAAGAAAAGGCGTGCAAGATAGATGACGGATATTGTTTGGGGACAAGATAAGCCCCAAAGGGTGCAAACTTTTCTTAGAATGTTGTGTACTTAAGTTGTCTAATAAATTAACCTGTCTTCCTTTTTCACCCAGGTTTGGTCACGGGGCCTTTCTAGTCTGTTTGGAGAATTTGTACAAGGTAATGTTATCTCCCATCTTTCATACAATACATGCATCAGAAATGACTCCATCATACACGTTAAACAGCTGCATGTCATCTGTCACTTTTTTTTTTGTTGTAACAATAGTGCTGTCGAGGTAGTTGAGTGTAATATACATAGTATTGAAATCTTGTGCGGGTGATGAATTTCAGGAAGAAACACTACTTTGATCTAGATTATGAACTTTAATTGCAGAACGAGATTAACGCCTGTCTGTTTAGCACGTAGAAATCTTCTGCTGTGCAAGGTTTTTGCAGTCCTCCTGTCTGGACTTCTTGAAGCAGGTTCTCACTGCTTCTGCATGCACCTGAGAAATACTAATAGTTTAATTATGCAACCTCATTTAATGAATGTTGTGGCTGGATGAAAGACAATAGTTTAACAAGTTGGGCATGTGAAACTTAGCTGGCTGAAATATAACCACTTTACCGTTCATTATTTTAATGAATTTAGTGAATAAGCATATCATGCCTGCTAGCTCACTGACCTGTTCACGGTTTGTCTCGAACAGACCACACAGAATAATGGGTAAGCCATGATAGATGCAATAATTTTGTGTGGATGCAAAGTGATGACGAAAATCTTGGCTCTGGTTTTGGGCTAGTGTTGTTTGTTCACAAGCAAGCAAAAGAAAAAGAAACTGTGAAAGGCGTTTAAACTATGGCACACTTCTGGTGCTGACGTACATTTGAATCCCTGCTCTCAAGACAAGCTGCTGCCTTTTGTACTCTTTGTGGAATAAACTTTGATTTTTTTTTTTTCGAAAGTGGAACTCTCAGCCACATGGCTTGTGTGTGTGTGTGTGTCAGTATTCACCATGCCTGAAGTGTAAGGAATAGCAACATCTGATCTCGTGCATGCATTTTTGCAATACTTTTGGCTTGCAGAATTTTTTTTTGCTTCTTCGGTCATATACTTGTAATTCTTAATAAATCCATAAACTTAAATTGACCTGACTTTTGTGTCTCGATATAAAAGGAGCCCTTTATTGGCAGTGATAGCCACCTTTGCTGCCCATGCAAGAAATACTCAACTCTTCCATGATAGTGAAACAAGCCGTTCCATTGCTGGGACCCAAGCGATTAGCTAAGCATGTCTGCCAACATTTATGATTTTATCATAAAATGCCTGAATTTCAAAGCTTCTTTGTAATTGCTGTATCGACATCAATATTTTAAGAATTTTCATTTCCATACAGCTTATGGCAAATCTCATTTCAAGATAATACAAATACTGTTGCCGTAGCTATTTTTCAGAGCCTTTTATTTTGCACCTGCTCCATTATTCAGACTTGCTAGCAGCAACGCCATCTGTTCCTAAAACCAATGTATAACAGCAACCAAATTATGGCCAATGTTAGGTGAATATCTGATAAACAAACTTCATAAACCTCTCTTGTTTTTCTGCAACACAGATTACTGCATTTGCTTGGTTCTAACGTGCCCTTGATTGTAACATGCACCCGGAATTTTTAATGCCAATGATGACAACGTGTTACACAGACCCTGTTCATGATTGTAAAGCTAGCTTTGCTGGTAGACAGTCTGGCCAACTAATGGCAGCATGGTCATTTTTCCAAGCAGCCTGTACAAACACAGTTTTCTTGTAGTGCAGCCAACTTTTGCTTCGACCCTGACGGGACTGACAAAAATGATCGAATTATCCAGCAGGTCGAATTAAACAAGATGCAGAAAAACGCCAAAGCACGTTGCTGATTCATTTGGCAGTACGGTCTTTGCCCTATTTTAACATGCCCCCAAATCAAATGCATGCCCAATTTCTCTGTGTTCAAAGTAAAAAACTAACATAGGAGTGACATTAATGCTACGAAACAAAGTAGAAATCTAACACACACCCGATTTGTTAGCCATAAAAATGGGCAATACGTGTTGCACAATAGTAGCCGGTTTCCTTAAGTTAGCTTCGCCGCATGGTGTTTAAAGTCAGCTTCGCCGGAATACATTCGTGTTATGCGATAAAGCATACGAATGCTGTGAAGGCAATTTTGGTTTTGTGTCCGATTGCACCGCGCAGGAAACTTTCAGCCCAATTTTCTTTTTTAAAAAAAAGAAGGGCATGTTAGAATTGGGTAAATTCCATAACCAGACATTGTAAAATACGATTATTGCTTGAGAATCTTCCTATGGCAGGCCAGAAATAGGTGTTTTCGGCAGGAAATATTGTGTGTTTAATGCATTCATTGTCCTCTAAGCACTGCCGAGAGAGACGTTGCCACTAAAGGCGTTGTTATTGGAGTCACCGTAGGGGTCAGGCCAATTTTAGGATCAAAATAGCGAAAGTTTGCACCCATAGAAATGCATGGGTGCCGGCTGGGACCTTTGCTTGAGATCGAATTAACCGAAAAAAATCTAATTAACTGCAGACAAATTAACGGAAGTCTACTCTATTATGACATGAAAAATGTAGATGTGGCTCTCGGGATGAATGCATGCGCAAAATACAATCCCCAGCATGGGCTGCTAGCATTTCGTCTTCATTTTAACAGTGACTGGTCCTGCCATTATTTAGGCAAGTGTGCAGTACAGAGAAGCGGCACTTGCAAATTGTGAAAATGGTCTATTGTTGATTTTGTTTGGTGCTCCAATCGAGTGCGCGTGTTACTTTTAAGCAGATTTTTCGGGAAAAATATTGCGCTCTAGAGTTGAGTAAGTACGATATTGCTGCTTCAACTTTAGAGCCGGGTTGTTGTTTGGAAAGCTGCTACAGAACAGAGTCTACAAGAGTTTTAATAAACATTCAACATTTGAGTAATAAAACAATTTTTGTATTGTTCACCGAGCTTTTATATTTTTCGGCTCCGACTGGCAGTATTTTACAAATTTTAAGGTTGGCAGGTGTGGATTAGCAACTGCTCCAGAAAAACAGGGCTCCTCACCACTTCCTATTAAAAAAAAACTTTTTTTTAAATACGAACTAAGTTTTGAAGTCCTGATGCCCTCTGTGGTGGCTCAGTTAGTATTCTGCTGCTGAGCATGACATTACAGCTTCAATTCCTAGCAGGCTGATTCCAATCGAGGCAAAATGAAAAAGAAACAAGTGCACTTTATAGTTCACACTGAGGAACCTTTGAGTGCCAAGAGAAGAGAATCGCAGTCAAGGACTGCAGAGAATCGGGCAGCTTGATTTGGAAATTTTCAGGCATAAAAGGGGGTCAGCTGGTGCAAAATGGGTAATTAGGGATCACTAGGAGGGGCCACCATCCTGCAACGGACATAATCTGACGATAAATGATAATGATAAACCTTTAAGGGTTCGAAACTAATTTAGAAGCGTTTCCACTATGGTATCTCTCATGGCATACTGCGCAGCTTTGGGTTGTAAACCCTATCAATAATTGCTTTAAATCCTGATGGCACGTATATTAAAAAAAAGCATTACCTTAGCGTAAGTGTGTTCATAATGCTTGAATGCTGAAATTGAGACCGCCTTGCTGCGTGAAAAGAAAGTGTCTGTTCATTAAACCACAAGTGTTGTTCAAATCTTGGCCGCCACAGTGACTACTTGGCAACCAGTCATGTCTGAAAAGGAAGGAGCCACTGCTGAAGCACTCTTTCTTGTAAAAAGTACCGGCATGTCCTAATATCTCTGGTGGCCACTTAGAAGCATCATTTAATCAATTTTGAAGCCCTTCCTATAGTGCAGACATAGTGTCTTTTGTGTTCCATATTTGATGGGAATTGCTGTTCTGCAATTGTTCTTCCCCTGTGCCTTATTGTAGACTGTTTGAGCACTATCTAAAAACATGTGCACTAGCTAAAACAGCATTGTTTAGCACACTTTTGTGAGCCGTGCGCTTTACAACAGACCATGCCAAGCCCACTGCTGCTCCATCACATTTCACTTTGCTGAAATTGATGGAAGGTAACTGGCAGAATATTGAGCGTTCAGGTCTGAATGGCTCACATCCATGACTGTGCCTACCTATGTATAGTCTTAAATTTCACAATACGCCATCAATGTGCCAAATGGGCTCCGAGGCGTTAGATGTTACATGAGCTCTATACTTGATGTTTCAGCAGTGACATAATGCAATTTTTGAGATCAGCACAGCAGAGATAAACAAGTTTCTTTTTCAGCAACACATTATTTGCACTGCCAGACATAAGTAGTTGCGCATAAAATTTCGCACTGATTTTTTTAATTAACAAGAATGTGCTTGATTAATTAATTAATTTGATTATTACTCTATGAACTGTTATATTTGATGATGGATTTGATTAATTACTCTATCGAACTGTTATATATGTGCATCGCTTCCTCTTCTCCTGCCATCTATGTGACGTCTTTCAAATTAACCGACAGCCCCTATCACCTATGTATTGTGAATCTGTACAGCCTGAATAAACACAGTTCCACTTCTGCTTTGGACTAGGCTGTTCCTCAACCAACATAACATGGTGTCAGAGTAATCGCTGGCCTGGCTTTTTCAGTGTTGTAATTCAGTAATCTTGTTTTCATTTGAATTTCTTGCCTTCTGAAAACTCACCTAATGTGTGCGCTGGAGAGAAAGGCTGTGTAGTAACGTGCGAACACCTTGCTCAGATTGTGGTTACTTAATGCTGCGATGCTCGGGTCTGGGTTCTCTATGAAGTGCAGTGCTTTATTGTTGCTGAAGAGGGGAGAAGGCGCTCCCAACAGGGCTAGTGAAAAACTGAAATGTCGGATTACGCGATTCCCTTGCACCAACTTTCGAAGAGGCCATTGCTGTCGAGCCATAGAAGCACCTTTTCAATTTGGCGAACCACATCCGGTGAACTTCCTCTTGGTGCCCTTCACTCCTCAGCCATTTAGATTTAAACGACTAATTGTAACAGACCCCAGCAAATGTTCACATTCCTTGAAAAAGTGTACAAATCTGTAATGCAATTTATTATAATGCTGGATATTATTCAGCTCTAGAAATACTGTTTGTGTGTTACAATCACAAAAAGAGGTGTATATGAGTCTCGTAATGTCAAACAGAAACATTTGACCTAAACGGCCAAAACCGTCTCTCTATATCAGAGAAGTCACAAGTGAAGAATAACTTACGGCCAATGAAGGCCACCTATAAGAGCCACCAGGAGAGAGGGAGAGATATTTATAAGATAAAAGCTCAGAGGTTGAACTTCCAAGAGAAGTGTGCAAATCTGCAAGCCTGCCATGTTCAGGTGATCCAGGTGTAGCTGCAGGACACTGATGGTGAAAAGGAGGTAACCCATGTACATGTTTTCAATCCCTTCAGGCTCTGTAGTTCCTACCAAATTTAAGTGCTCAATGCTGCATTGTCTGTCAGATCTTGTTTTGTCAAAAATGTAACTGGTTACATGTAATGGGGTACTGAAAGAAGCAATTGAATTACAGTGAGCATTAGTGAGTAAACAAGTAATTGTTGAATTACAATAAAGTGTAATTGATTACAAGTAATTAATTACATGTAATTCATTACGTGCAAGTCTGATGGTAGTCAAATTTTGGCATAAGCTTTAGTGCAAGCCATTGTGATGCGGCACATGCTCGTAGAAGTGCATTCTCTGATAAGCATTAATATACCATAGTCATTGCGTAATGGAGGTGTTGGTGTCCCACTGTAGGCATCCTGTTCAAAACTTACAACTGCTTTTCGTACTCTCATTTCTGTAATCCTTTATGGAACATTTTCATTATGAAAAATACATTTAAGTTTCAGCGGATAACGCTGTGCAGTACATACCTATGGGGCTGTGACTTAAATGTTAACAAAGAAATTTGAAGAAAGCGAAGGATTATGCAATGTGTGACTGAATGGAAAATTCAGTGTGTAAGATCAAGAGATACAAGGCTGCAGTATGGATGAGAGAGTAAATGCAATGGAAGTATACTCTATTTGAGATAAAGATACATTGTTTGGTAGATCATGGGAAGTAGACACGCAGTGGTCTATCAGAGTGAGTGCCAAGGGAAAGGGAATGTAGTTGAGTTTCAGAGGATTATATGGAATGTTGAGGTTGGCATATTTGTAAGCGTGGTTTCTTGAATGATGTTTATTGTATGTTATTAGCTCAAGAAATTTGTAGCACATCCTCTCGCTAGAGGATGATGCTGCAATAGTGTTCTGTATAGCACATGCTTCCAGGCCCTTGGGTTGCAAGGGCTCCGTCAAGGCCGTAGTGTTTCTCACAAATGTTTTGCCGCTGACATATTTAGTATATATATCATCCTTCTGCAACATATTTTTTTTGTTCGTAGTATACTTCATTATCCATTGGCATAATCTTGTTACATATCCATTTTAGGCCTTTACAGCAACTGCTTTAATTCCCCTTTACAGCCAGGTCACATCTACCTCTCATAATTCATCACTACATTGCCAACTCGGTAAAACTAGCCTGGTGCTCTTTGGCCATACTTGGCCCTTGCACCACAAAACACCGGTTCATCATCATTTTCAAGTGTAATTGGATATCTTATGGAGAGGCCGTTGTTCTGAACTGTACCTAAATGGGCTGTTGGTGGTCACATTCACGTCCTTTTCTAACTTATAAAATCGCCTACCTCTTAGGTTGTGCCATGATCTGTAGCAGGTTTGCACACATGGCTGGTTCTGGTCCTGGCTCTTCCTTTTTCTTCCTAAGCACCGGTTTGTGAATCAATGAAACATATTCCCATTGATCTTGCTGCTGGCGATTACTGTCAGGCACCTAGATGAATTTCAGTGCAAAAATTTATCCCTGCTGTTTGCTTTTCTTCGGTACATTTTCTATCGAGGAAGACATTATAAGCGCCACATTCCTTATTTTGAACAGTTTGACGAATGTGACAGTGTGGGTATGGGAGTAATGAGATATGTTACTCCTTCAGGAAAGAGAATTTGCTGCAATGTTGTTTTATTTGGGGACTGAATCTTTCTTTAACAAATTCCTCTTGCAGAAAGTAACCGGTAGGGACATGATCTACACAGCACTAATCGGAAAGCCCAGCGAGATAACATACCTGCACGCTGAGTCCTGTGTTCAGGAAGAAGCCCATAGGCTCGGTATCACTCACCCAGTGCGACGCCTGTTTGCCATTGGGTGAGAATTTTCATTTTATGTGCTTTAAATATTCCGTCTTTTGACACTGCGCAGGATAGGCAAAAAATAAAGCTGTACGCAGTTGTGTAGCGTTGCCCCTGAGTTCAAGCATCTGCGTTGTGCAAAGTGTTGAGGACAGGACAGAAACTGACATTTTCTTCATTACACTACGTATATCTTGTTTCATAAAAGTGCTGTTGCATAAGTGTGCTGGACAACACCAAGCATACAGGGTTTTGCTTTAAATTTTTTTCAAGCGTTCGTTCAGCAGACACTTCATGCTACGTTGAAGCTGGTTCTTCTTCATTGCTTTTTTGTCTTAGTTATAATTCATCATTTAAATTTTTATTGTCTGTCAAAGCATGAACAGACTTGCCAAGACGAAGCGACAGAGAGCCGAGAAATGTGCTCCAGCCATTGTCAGAAACTTTATCTACAAGTTCTATGTGTTTAGCTGACCTCTCCATGGATGGGACAATGGGTCTGCAGCGTTGTATTTTTGCATGAGTTGCCTCAGAAGAGCCAGGAAGTGCGATTAAAACGCAAAACGAGTATACTCGGGAGTGGCAGGAAGTGTGCGGGGGTGGGTCTCCGAGTTAGGAGTGGCACTATAAGGGTAAAAGTAAGAAGGGTGGTCTAGCACACTACCTACATTCAGTACACTCACCTGTTCATCTTTTCGTCCATATGTGTCATGGATTTCCTTTGAACAATGTTTCTCGAACTGTAGTCTATGGACCCACAGGGTCCTACAGAGGGTATTCACAGGAACATCAGAAGCCAATTTAGAGACTCGCAATTTACAAGCATTGTCTCGCAAGAGGACCAATAACAAGTTCAGTGAGGCATTTCTGGCAACCTTTGTGTGTGCAGCAGCATTCATCATGCCTTTGCGGATAAGCCGATGTATAATCAAGGACTTCATTTTGTAACCGTGTTTGTGACTTCAACTTTCTTTGAACTTGACAACGGTGCGGCTGTTCCCCTTGTGCTACACAGCATTTCTGGTTAATCACACAATGCAAGTAACACATACTTTATCTAAAATGAAGCCCTATAGCTGCAAATATGATGTGAATAAATTTTGGTGTCCCTAGATTAACTTCAGTATTGTTGTGTTTTTCCATGCTTGCCCTTTTCTGTAAAGATAAAAAAAAAAAGGATATGTGCTTAAGGTTGGTCATCTGGAGAAACGTGGTGAAAGGGTCTCTCATGGCTAAAGGATTGAGATATATTGTCTGAAAACCTTTGGCTAAGATGTGGAGATTTGGAACGTTATACATGGTGTCTGCCTATGCCACTGCGTCTATTATTTGCTGTGACTAACATGTTTAATTTGCTAGTGCTTGAGCTGCTGTTGCAGGCTGGGCTTAACATATTCATCCAGGATGCAAAATGGTTACGTTTCTGTTACTGTTTAAATTAGTTGCAAAATGTTGCATTCATACAAGCTTCAGGTATGACTGAAGCTGCTATATATTCAGTATCACTTTTGTGTGCGCCTAGGACTAACACCACTTTGTATCTAAGACATCATTTTTCCTCTTCTGTGTAAAGCGACAACATAAACACCGACATCTATGGTGCCAATCTGTACAACCGCTACCTGGAGCGCCGTCGAAAGGATGACTTTCCAAAGGCAATTCTGGCAGCTGGCTCCAATTCTGCCCGTCAAGCATTGAACTCCACCATGTCCAAAGACTCCCAGTCCACTGTTGGGGTAAGCTCCAATGCCCCAATGAAGGCAATAGCCTCAGTGTGGCCCTTTATCTCAAGTCATCAGTGTTTCCTGCAATATCTAGAATTTACAGTTTTCCATGGTGGGCTGGTGGCTTATGTCTGGCCTCTTGTCACAAATTCTGAGACATGTCTGCATAACCAGACATGGTTGAATATTATTACCATGGCAGCTAACTGGCATGCTGCCGTAAGCCAACCAAGCACTTCTAATAGCAGGCTGTGCATGCATTGCCTACTATCGCAAGTGTATAGTTGCATCAGTTGCAGTCTTTAGTTGCAGCAGCAGTTGGTGATAGGTCATGCCACCACAAGCTAAAGTGCCCAAAAGTGCCATTGCTCCATTGAAGCACCCAAAATGTACCAAGAGATGCACACACAAAAAATGATGGGAAATTTATTGTGTCATGGTGACATCATAAGTCATGGTTTGGGCACAAACTTCAAGGTAGTTTGGCTGTCATTCTCATCTGTAGTTAACCATTATTGTTTCACACACACACAAAAAGAAGCATAGAAAATTTTAGGGCAGTAACGGCCTGCCAGTGCAGTGCAATTTAGAGTGTCCCTTCAAGCAACCAAATATTCTAAGAGCAAGATCCTGTACATGGGTAATGCTTAAAATCACATCATGGTACGTTTTCAGCACATATTATGATCTTGTTCTATGAGGACTGAACCTGGTTTATATTGCTTTTGGACAGCAGGTTATCTTTGTCTAAGCAATCTAAGGGGCACTGGAATGTTTTTTGAACATTGTAAAACATTCCCCATCTGTAGACAATGCTGCAGTGAACATAAGAGCCAGCTATTTTTCCACTGCATGCAGCAGTAAACTTACCGTCTAGTATAATAGATCACTTGCTGTATGCTGTGGCTTCTTTATTTAGCTTGTTGTATGCGACATCAGCAACAATGTAACAGCTGGTGCAATGGCTTATAGGCACCAGCCATTGCGCCACCGTTAATAACTATAAATTACAAGCAAGAGCTAGCGCATGCATGCACACTTCTCCAGATGTTCCCTCAAATGGGGAAGCAGCGGTTGTTAAAGGGGCCCTGCAAGACTTTTTACCATTGTCGTGCAAATCATTTCACATGAAAGGATGCAGTTCTAGAAATATTTTGCAGGAAAAAAGTATTCCAATGCCTTCAGTAGGAGCAGAGTCAGCGGCATTTAAAGATTGCCTTGTATCCCCTCCACGGTGCTCCCACTCCTTCTTCAACGACGTGCACTGTGGGGGCTATGGCGGCCATAACGCTCCGCTCACTGAACGGCGCACAGTTTATAAATTTGGTTCGAAACGTTCACTTACGGTTTTGGCGCTTGCAATACACTAAACTCAGAGGCTGCCACCTAACAAGGCTTGCCGAGGCTGCTCGCCTTGCGGTAACCTGTGCAGTGCATTTTTACCCCTTTCCCTGCCTTTGCAGCAACAACTGCACACCGATGTCGTCATTTCGTGTTCATTTTCTGCAAAAGCCCAGTGAAGCACGCCTCCCACAAATTTTGCATATGTAAAAGCTGCAAGTGCCACGTTCATGCTACATGTGTACTTGCGCTCAAGTGAGTGTGCGTGCACAAATTTTATGCACAAAGAGAAAGAAGCCATGAAATGCGCTAATGCACACTGTCATAGTAGTCGGTGAAACTTAAGTGACGCCACAACGGAACAACTCGAGCAGACGACGGCCACTGAATACCAGAAATACAAAACAAAATTCTTATGTTGACACTTTTAAAGCAGTGATATTTCATAATTTTTAATACATCAAGTATCATGAACGTTGTTACACTTTCGTGGCCATCGATAAAGTTAACATTTCTTGTGATGTTTTCATGAATCTAGCCAATAGTGGTATGAGGGCGCCATGGCGTCATCATGAGCAGTTTGGATGATGGGAGCTTAATTGAGCCGTAGGAAAGCATGATCGATCTTTACAGAGGCATTGTGCATTCCCCACTACGTGGATTTGAATAATGTTTAACTTGTGTGTTCACGGAAGCATTCTCTTGCGTTTAGCGTGATTTATTTACCATGCTCAAAGAATGTTGCAGGGTCCCTTTAATAGATTCCACCTGTTCTGTCACCAATCCTTTGCCGCTCTTAGGCACCGTTGTTAGATGCCAACCTAGAAAATTAACACATCACGGAAAAAAGAAAAAGAGGAGAGATGGACAAGGCATTGCTGTTGGCGCTTCCCCAGCTCAGACAAATGGATAAATCGAGGGGGAATGGAAAAAGCAAATATTGCTGTCATCATTACGCCTTTGTTCATATTACGTCCCTCTAAAAAATTTCCTCGTGAACATACTTCTTGAAATGTTACTGCATCTAGCGCACAACGCAAGACAAGGACAGAGTGAAGAGCCGACGCATTGGCTCTTCACTCTGTCCTTGTCTTGTGTTGTGCGCTAGATGCAGAATTGGAACACCAACATGCCCAAACTTATGTGATTTCTTGAAATGCATTGCACTCATTTCAGCATGTTGCTCAGTTTCGTGAAAAGGTGTTTAATGGCACTTTTTAAAAATCCTGTGTCTCCCAAGTTCACTATTTCTTCTTGTGTGCTGCAGATGATGGGCAACTGCGGAGCCGTGAGCTGTACATCTGTGCTGGTGCACACAGGCGTGTACAATGAAGACCTGCACGACGATGCGTGCGAGCACACGCCACGCGACTTCCTGCCCGTTGAAGTCGGCCTCAAAGAGCCAGCATATCGCGTCGACAACATCCTCTCCGCCATAGAACTAATCTTTGATCAGGAGGGCTTTTCTTGATGACAGCACAACACCCTATGGCTTGAAATGAGGATTCTTCTGCGCACACCTCTGCTTTTTTATATATATATAGGGATTTCGGTTTTGTGAAGTCACCCCCCCCCACACACACACACACACACACGCACACACTTTTTGTTTTTCAAGCTGCCACCACCGTCTTCATTTGCTTCTTGTTTGCTTTATGACGCATTTCAACACATAAAGACTATGTGCCCATTAACCACCCGCATTGGGGCTGCATTATATGGGGTGGTCATCTTTAAGATCATCTTAAGTTATGGAATTTTCAAAAATTGCAAATAATTAAATTCAAATCCTTGAGCTGGATTGTTGATAGAGGCAGACATTACTTGGCCGAAAAATGGAAACACATATTCAACTAAATAACAAAAATTCACTAATTATTAACTTCATGCCACATATTGCAGTATATGAATTATAGCTGGTGAGTTTGTCAAGCAAAACAACACTCTTTTATGCATTCAAGCACAAAAGTAACTGGAAAGCCTTGTATTTCATCCCACACTTCGGGAAATAATATTTTGAAATCGATGTCATCCTGGAAATTAATTTTAAGTAGCCAGTGAGTTTGCAAGACGCATCGTCTTGCAAACTCACTGGCTACAATTCATAAATTGCAATATGTGCCGTAATGTAATTAATTTAGAAGTTAGTAATTTTTTTTTGTTAATTAGTTGAATATGTGTTATGATTTCTCGGTCTAGTAATGTCTTCCTCTTCGAATAATCCAGCTCAAGGACAAGAATTATGCTATCTGTCGCAGGCAATCTTTGAATATTCCATAAAACTTGAAAATGATCACCCTGTATGCGGTGTGCAAAACAGATATTTTATTATATTAATTGTGTATAATTATTTTATGCATCTACTTTGTGGCAATAGCAGATGGTTGAGACTATCTATCTGTCTGAGTGGGTTTTGAGCTGGAAGAGGATAAGTTATTTTTTCAAAGAATTTGACAGGTCGGAGATAGCATCTTGCTGCTTGCGCAGTGGAAGCTTGTATACTCCTTTAGGCACCATGATGGCCAAGTTAAATTCATTTTTCAGCATTTACCGCAAGTGAAGTGACAACCATTCCAGAATAACATGCAGTGTCAGTTCCACACTAGCATGCTGTATAAAAACTGTCATCACTCCTGATACTATCAGGCAAAAATGATAGGAATAATGCTTGCTGAATTCATTGGTACTACAATGGATGTTTCACAGTGAAAACGAAAGGTGTTGATTGTTTGTAGGTCACCTGTAGCTTGGTGGCTGTGCTTTTTTACTTGTTTCATGAAGCCACTTCTGTATGAGGCTGTTGAGTTACATGAAAAGAAAGGTCATGTACAACTGGAAGTCAGTTTGTTGATGACCCAGAGTGCACTTAGCCTGGAAGTAGTAAGACTGACTTTGCCATGCACTTCTCATGACTCTTTGGAATGGTTACAGGCAGCACAACTTTGGCATATCAAACAGCAGCTACTAGTTTACAGAAGCTTAGTGCACAAGAATGGATGGTGCATTTCTTTCGTAGTTTTTACTTGAAATGTAGACGGGAAGGAAGAAGAGCATTTCAGTTGTTTGTTGCCAGAAGACTTTACGACTTCATTTTATTCCTAACATTGCACATGTGAACCAAACTACAACACCATTTTGACAAGTGCTTGTAGTTCTGTTTATGGATGCCTTACAGATTATGCTCCACTTCTATCAAATGTTGAGCAGTTTGGGTGCAATAAATTTTTAGTCCAACAAAAGGTTTAACTCAAGAATTGCTGTTTCCTATAATATGTAAGCCTTGTTTGCATGTTCCTGCTATTATTGCTTTTTTTTTATGTAGCTACAATATTGCATTGATTAAATTTGTTCCAAGGCTTGGCACTTTTCATTATGTGGAAGAGTATAGATAGATTGAATTGTGCAGATTGTAGTCTCGTAAATCTACACAATGTAACATCATCTGTAGTCACATGGGGAAGTGATGTTACTCCTTTTCTTGCTGTGTTGTTGGTAGTGCTACTCTGTCGCTTCAAGCAAAAGAAATGAACGCTGAAGTTTCGATGCCCTTATTTCTTTTTAGTTGCATTTTTATGAAGCCACGGCTGTCACTGATTCTGCAGTGTTTGTCACAGTGCTGCCACTGTTTTTTCCTTCTTCGTCTTATCCTTTGCATTCGTAGACATTTTCACTACATTTATTCATGATTATTCACGCCACGTACATATTGACACCGTGTGCTTGATACACAGAAGCGAAAACTCTCACGACATCTTCATTGTCCGTAAATTTGCTCAACTTCACGATGATTTTCACTGCTACATTAATTTAATGCTGTGGGAAGGGGGCCTGTAAGAGCAGTGTGCAAATTGTGGCCAACGGAGAGCAGCTTGCACGCTTTTCTTCAAGGTTCCGAAGTCCTCTCACTAAGTGTTTTAAAAACTTGTGTAATCTTGTGTAATATGTTCATTGTTTGCAGTAACATCGTGCCACTCACGCGTGCTGTCAATATATCATCGTACGTGTGTATGCTTTTGAAACTGTTGCTTACTTTTGCTGCTGTAAAAACTCGAAGCTGATTGTGCAAGTTTTCTAAGTTCTGTCCTTGCAGGCACAAATGAAATGAATGTGCTTCGAATTCTGTCTCTTTGATACTGTAATCTCAATTTTTTTCTTGCTTTGTATGGTGATGCAGAGTTTATTCACGCTTCTTTTTATAAAAAGAGTACTAGGGTGAATAGTTCTTACAGCTTCCGTGTTCTTTTTTTTCTGGGAAAGCTTATGTTGGTGAGGTTTCATTTGATTCTTTTCTAGTAGGCACTGTGTAACTATATTCCTTCATTAAAAACTTGTCGCAGTACTGTAGTAGAAAAGAAATTACCTGCCTTGGTCTCTTTAGAATCGTAGCCTACATTTGAATGCTGTATAATCAAACTTCAATATAACGAACACGGATATAGCAGATTATTGGATGTAGTTACATAAATCTAAGATGTTTATCATTGATATCAATCGTAAATATATCCTTGTAATGAATATTGGATTTAACAAAGGTATTTTTGTGTCAGATAAGACTTCGTTATATTGAGGTTCAGCTATGTATGCTGTATTGCAAAGCATGATGTGTGGTTATGTTCAAGGTTCACGACCTCTTGTTTCTTCATGCCTTATGCAATTTTTTTTGTCATCTTCCAAGACCACGTTTGTATGTATGTGATGTTTCTTATGCGCATGCTAGAGTATACTTGTCATTCTGCTTGTTTGGTAACAACAAAGGCATAATTTACAGTAGCCACTGCATGCTAGAAATAGTTGTTCTGTTTTGAAGTGCCTTTTGTAGCCTCTGCTGAGTCCAGGTTCTGCATAGCGTTTCCATCAGCATGTCACTTTGTTTAAACAAACACTTGATGTTCTGTTGAAATGCTGTTGCTTGGATTTTTATATACATCTTTCAATATCTGTCTCTTGGTGAAGATAGCAATAGGATGTTCTTGAACAAATGTGACTGAGTAGAATTCCCTTTTAGTATACTTGATAGAATGACAGTAATTATTCATTTACAAGAGAGTCGGTCCTATGACATCAGATGCCTATTTATGAATAAACTGCTGATACTGAAGCACTACATGTAGTGTTGTGTGCCTTTAGGTAGCATATATCTGTGGAATGTACCAAAAGTATTAAATGCTGAAGCATCTGAAAGCAGCCCTGTAACACCTCGTAATAAATGAGCACATCTGCTGGGACATGGTTTTCAACACTCTGACACACAATGCATTGGGTAAATTTGCAGACAGATTGGCAGGAGCCTGTCCACTCGAGCTTACTACTGTGCTCTGTGGGAAAGAACCAGTCAGAGTAAGTCAGGGTAGTTAGTGTAGTATACACAGTCAGTGTAATAGACGAGTTGAAAAAACCTGGAAGGCTGCTTTGCTGCTACAAAAATTCATGCACAATGGCAGCACGGCCCATCCTCGATGCAAATATTGTTAGGTGCACTGTAGTGCTTGCTGGCACATGTCCGACTTCTGGAGACGCCTGCATACCTAGGCTGGTTCCCTTTGTACTCCCTCCATTCACTCTTTCGCATAACTTGCATGCACCTAATGTTTTATGCTGCAGAGCGAGCTTTAAAAAAATATAAATTCTTTCGCGCTCTTTGAATTTCATTATTTTCTCTTGAATGGTGCTGTCGCCAGCTGCTTTGCAGCTCGGGAAAGCTGCCTTGCTGGTTTTGCAACTTGTCGATTGAAAGCAAAGGCTACATTCAGTCAAAAAACGGTGTAGGGCTCAAAAACTGTCTACTTGAACCAAATAACCCCACACACGCAAGAATAACCCAGCATGATTAGTAATGTTTGATGGCTGCATGTAAGGTTGCTGGAACTCTTCAAAGGATGCATAGGGGTGCAACATAAAACAGTTTAAAGCATACAAAAAGCAAGGAATGAAGTTGTTGCCTAGAACAGAGTATGATAAATGCAGTACTTGATCCCTGCTGGGCAGCGTATACTTGCTTTTCAATAACCGTGCGGGCATGTGAAAATTGAATACACATGTAATTTACGCGCGACTGATATTTTACCATACCTTTCAGATAGTGGTAAGTAAATGTTATCTGGTGATAGTACTACAGCTAGGCAGTAGAGGTTCTGTCAGACTACTGCATTACTACCAGCGAATGCCCCTTTGTAGAGATTTAGCTACAGAACACCTATCAGGTAAACGCAGGCGTACCGGGCGTTGGGGCGGAGGCGTTAACGTGAGCGGCCTGTATGGTGCTGCCACCTGGTGGAGCAGAGCTGTCACCAAAGCCTCTGATTTGGTGATATCCGAAGTGACTGGTGAACAGTGAACCGGACCAACCAGACGGCCTCAAAGACTGTGACGAACTGTGTTTTAGGTTCTTTCGCTCCTTACTTTACACGCCTCACTTTCTTTCCTTTCTTGTTTTCTACATCTCCTGTGGCGTTGAAAAACGCCTGCCATGTGACAAAAGCGGTCAGGACCACTTACAGCAGACAAAAAAAGCTAATATTGCAGTAACCAGGTGTATTTTACTTCGCTGCTGGTGCACATTTTCGGCAGCAACACGATTACGCCACTGCCGAAAATTAACATGTAAGTCACATGTTCGATTGCTCGCAAGCACTGAATCGTCAGCTGCCGCCGTTGCCGCGCAACCAGAGAAGTGACGGTACACATGCAACTACGCAACAGTTGCCACGCGCCGCCACGCGCCAAGCGCGATTGGCGACGCTAGCGACACCTGTAATAGCCGTAATCGGAGCCACCGGAGTCGATGCCGCATCCACATCCGACGTTTGGGCCGTTTGAGGTCGAGCGGGGTCAATAGCATGAGCGCCAAAGCAGCCGCATAGGAAGTGCTTGCAGCACGACAACACCGCAACGGCCTGCCAACGGTTTCTGCTTCTATGTTTTGGTCATCGGCAGCTGGACCATGAAAGCATCGGCGCTGTCCGTCGAGTCAACAGTAGTGTGCTCGTAGAGTTTTGAGCATCGCTTTTTCAACTGTTGCATTGTGCTACTGATGAAATGGGGAAGAAACGCTTGGCTATTACTTATCCAGGATATGAGCCAGAGTACGCTCGAACAAGTAAGTCAGTGCGCCGCATGGCCGCAACCGGCCTTACGATACACCCGCTGCGTGTATCTTTACTTCTGCCCGTTGCTTTCTTTGCAGACTCGGTGCCAAAAAAGCGTTTGGCCATTACTTATCCCGGTCATGAGCTGAATACAAAGCTGGCGACGAAAAAATGCTCCCGTGAGTAACAACATAATATGCGCCGCTCGCGTGATCATGCAACTGGAAAAAATCACAGTTCCCGGCGTTGTCTGAAAAAAGAATGTTGCTGTTTATACTCGCAGGAGACATCTACCGCCATAGAGAAACAACCTCATCATTGGAATGTGTAGACCGGCAGTGGTTGTGTATGAACAGTTTTTGGCAGGCCAAGTGGAGTACGATTCCAAAAAAATTCGTCACGCGCTACATACCCGTCGTCTGGTCGTTCCTGCAAGCCTGCGTCTCGCTAGGCTGCCTTTTCCTGGTCTTCCTCTTCTTTTACCCCCAATGCCTCGACTCAAGTGAGCTGCAGGTAGGTGACAGCCTTGCACTTGCGCATTGCAACTTATTTGCTCATGAAACAGATGTGCACTGCGTGCTAGGCGCGCAGAGGGAGCGCATGGTCGTTGTCAAGCTTCAACGACTAAAATGATTATAAAATCAAGTCTGGTGTAGATACGTGGCTATTGTATCTTCCTGTTGCTTTATGAGTGCATGTAGTTTCCGCACCTGTTGATATGTGGCCGCTTTGGCTGGAAATGAAAGCTGTGACCTGGTGCACCATTGAAAATGCAACATATATAGCTACAGAGTCACCCTGGTTTGTTCCTCTATGATGCACTTCTTATATGTGCATAAGCTAAGTATAACAAAAGGAAATATATTCAAACCTTTGCTTAGCAAAGTGCAGGCGTGCTCAGCTGGTACAAATATATACACAGATGTGTGATTGTAAGTGCTGTACTAATTTTTTTTTCTCACTAGTGTTCAACGTTACTTGCACATTAAGCTTTGAGACACACCCATTTGAAATTACATTGCACGTGGTAGTACAACTGCTTAAGGAATAGTTCAACATCAGCCTCAACTGCCCTGTCACATTTCCTCTTTTCTGTTACAGGTGGAGGCGCTTAACCTCACACTTCAGCAGCATCTTGTTGGCCAGGACATTGCCATAAATCGGACAGTGACTGCCATAGCACGCTATTTGAATAGCAGTGAATCTGCAGCATCATTTCCACTTGTGCTTGTGTACGTTGGCTGCTCCGGGTGTGGAAAGACGTATGCACTGTCGCTAATTGCGAAGCACTATCCACATACTGAGACTCTGGTTGCATCACACAAGATAGCACTTACACGCAAAACAGGGAACGACCTGTTACACTGGCTGCGGTACTCCTTGTCATCGTGGCGGCCAAACGTTATTGTCATCGATGATGTCGACCTTGGGCTTGACACAGTTCGGCCTAGTCTGCTGGATGATTCATTCAGCACACAACTGGAGGCTGTTCTTTCAACTTGGGAGAAGGCAAGAGTGCAGAGAGGTCAAGCAGTGATCTTCGTTATGTCACTGAGTGGTGGAGGTAATGTGGCAGAGGGTTTTGCGTTGAAGCAGATTGCTGATGTGCACAAGCGGGAAACTGCAGAAGACATTGAAAAGCTTATTGAGGCGTACCGAGACATGTTTCCGCCGTGGTTAAAAAATGCAGAAATTGTGCCTTTCCTGCCCCTGACCAAGGGTGATGTAAAAGAATGCGTACTGAGGCAACTGGCAGAGCAAACACTAAAATCCCGAGCCAAAGTACTGGCACTCTCTGGTGGTGTTGACAGTCTATTGCAAGCATTTACATTTTACCCTGTGGACAACCCTGTCTTCTCAAAATCCGGCTGCAAGGAAGTGCCTATCAAGATTGCACTGGGTGAACTCTGAAAACTTGACTGTAGCAAGAATGCTATGCTGTCAGTGACTGATATGAACTGTGAATGTGCTCAAGGAAATGCTTGGTGGCAAGCACAAATATCTGATCTTTATGATGTGGCAGCAGTGCAAGTTATTGCATTGTGAGCATTGTTGACTGTGATAAGTGAAAACGGTTGTAGTAGGCTAAAGGTGTGCCTATATTGACGGTGCCAGTTAAAGCACTACTTTTATTTCTATTATCTTGGTCGTACAATACGTTTTGCACTGCAGATTAGAGTGCAAATCCTTACTGGAAACATTTTTTATGCGGAAGTTGAATTTTACTCATTCTTTTTTTTTCTCCATATAGACTTAGTATGTACCAAAAACAAATTTTATGCGTGATCGTTTATTAATAAATTGCTCTGTACACTGGGCAACAAATCAAATGTGAGAATAGGGTCTTTGGAACACTGTGTCATATGTTGTACTCGGAGACCATTCATGCATCAGTAGTTCAAGGCAAAACAGGTGAGAGTGCCTCTACTACATGCATATATTCATTACCATACTTTTCATTTCATGTGCATGATGGCAAAACTGTGGATGGATGCTTAAATTAAAAGCAAATAATACATTTCAATGTCTGCAAAAACTATCATATACTTAAAAAAAAACGAAACTCAAGATAGACAGGCCAGTATCCTTTCGAATGTTATTGAAATGCCATGCCTTGCAAAGTAAATGGCTGTTAGCTAGCACCAGACTCCTTCAATGTTGCTGTTATTGCACCATAAAAAAGTTGCACGTTCCACTGAGCCTCCTTCCGAGGCCACTTACTCGTATTGGGATTGGACCACTAAATTTCTTAATCCGGCTCTGGCACAGGCTATAAGCCTCAAAGCAGCCAGAAAATAGGTGAGAAAAGCAGCAGGTGAATTTGAGCAGGTATGTCATAGGATAAAGAGGGGGTGCAGTATACAAACATTACTGGATATCCCAGTTAACACAGAGCAAGTGTGAAAATAAAAGATGAAAAAGCAAACCTGTCTGTGGGTTAAGACCAACTGTATGTTACCACAGCCTATCTTTCTTGTTCTTATTAGTAGAGTGATTAGTAGGGATTGAAAAACTTTACTTTGTGGACACGGGGTCAATAAAGGTTTGTAGAGCATATTCGAAGATGCCTCTTGCAGTTGTTTCTGACTCAGTTTATATTTTGCGTAGCTTTTTCCACATTTAAAAGAAAGTAAGGCAAAAAAAAAGCTATGCAAAAGCTACATAATCCTAAACAACTAAAAGTGAGGTTTAAGAATGTGCTCTAGAAACCTTCTATTGACATTGTAGCCATAAAGTCAATTAAGAATGTTTGTTAATTACTACTAATCAATATATAAGAACAAAATATGCTAGATACTTCTCTGGCATGTGAATAACATACAGTTGGTTTCATCAGCACTGAAAGCATCGTTTTTATTTTAAACTTTCTCCATGTTAACTGAGACACCCTATGTATTGCTCTGGGGTGCCAAAAAGTTTCATTATTTACAGGAATAGTTGCGATAGGCCCTTCCTCCCAACTCAAAATGATGCTGGTGGTCGTTGTAGTAATGTTAAATGCTTGACTACATTAATTTTGCACTATAAGCACAGAGTAGTACAGTCCTTTCTCTTCCTGTTCTGCCCGTTAAGGTGAAGGCGAATTGATCATTTGTATTCCACCCATTCTCCCAAGGCCACCGCACCATTCCCATTTTATTCCGGGTGTTTCAAAATGCAGAGTCATTCTGAATCAGTTCTAAACTAGGCAACACTCGTACAGATACTGAATAAAATAGGTCATGTATGATCATTGCAGTTTTACTGAGAGACTTTCTTTTTTTTTTTTTTTTTTTTTAAGCGTGCTACAAAGTACAGTCGGCGTCAAAAGATTACGTGCCCCGGGATCTGAGAAATATATTTTCGCAGCTTGGACAGGCACCTAGGTATTCAAATTTGGCGCCGGTATTATACTACGTGTACTAAAACAACGTGCGTTGTGCGGTTTCCCTTGCCACACTCGCATACTGCTCGGAAATGAGCGTTTTCTCAGATCCGCACTGTCCGTAGATTCTTGCTTCGATTGCACTTAAAATTAAGCGTTTTCTCAGATCCGCACTGTCCGTAAACTTGCTTCGATTGCACTTAAAGATACATTAGGGTTTGGTAGGATGTCCTACTCTAGCTGTGACCTCAGCGTGCATTCATGCAGTACTGTGTTTTCTGCCTACCGCGCCGTGTGCCCCTCAGTGTCGCAATTTAGAAACAAACGTTGGTCCGAGCGGAAATGAATAAAAGTGACGATGAAGAAGAAGAGGGCTCGTGCGCTGCTGCGGGTGCAGGTGGAACGCGAACGGCCTGCACCATAACTTGGGTTGTAACACACGAGTGAGGGTCTCCCACTCTCGATGGATGTGCTGAGAGCCGTAAGTCTTTGTATCTCCCATCCCATGGCCTCGCGCGAAGCGGTAAACAGCCCCGGGTCACAAACGAGGCCGAGGCCACTGCTCGCTTGATTACGGTTGCTTGTCGCGTTAGCTTGATGAACAAAGTCGGATCACAGCTGCGGAATTACATAGCGGCGTGGAATCCAACGCATGTTTCCCTGTAGTATTTTAAACAGCAGAACGCCATAGTGCCCGAGTCCCCGCGACGGGGCTCTGCTGTGGGTGTAGTGCAGTTATCCGAGTGGAGCAGCACGTTCCGTTCACTTGTGGTTTAATTACTTGCAAATGAAAAATCGGGGTCGTAAACACGGGACGTGTCTCCGATTCAGCCTATTTAACACCCGCGAAACGCCCTGCTAGATACCTTGTTTGACACTCCTTTGACACCCCGTTTGAAACGTTGCTGGACACCCTACTTGCACCCCGTTATACACCCCTCTGGAAAATTGGCTAAACTCCATCTCAAGCTCGGTGCAGTCGAGCTGTGGAGTGAAAGCTATGGGCCACGTCAGCCTAGGACATGTTGGTCAGCTGACCTGAAAAGAGAACCAGAAGGGCTTATACATTGTCCTCCTCTCATTGCCATCTACGCGGCGTTTACTGAAGATTCCTGGAAGGATAGCTGAGCGCAACGAGCGAGCCTTCCCCAATTCTCAGGAACACGCAGCCTGGTCTTGTTGTTGCCTGACACGAACACTAGCCTTCGCTACCCTGCACGGAGTTGGTGAGACGGAGTATTCGGCTATCCAGTCGCTTACGTCGTGAGTGAATGAATAAAGCAGTTTACATTTAAAGTAGTCTTGGTTACGAAACCAGGGACGGCGGCTGGGATACGTTTTTGGGTCAGGTTGGCGTTCGTGAAGTGAGGATTTGAAGATGGGCCTTCTGTGCATCCGAGCAAAAGGTGACGGAACAGGGCAGTCCTATACAGCAGGTGTCTAATATTTGGCGAGACTTACGTGCGTCAGGGAGACAGGCTATGTACTGTACTTACGTCGTAAAGAACGCGTTGAAGTTTGCTGGTCACTCAAGCACTGAACACGTACAGTCATGAGCATTATACGAGAGGGAACATATAGAATTCGTTATTAAACAACTGATGCGTGGATTCAAATCTGACGTATACATATGTTAACAAGTAGCTTTCCCGTCGAACATTTAGTCTCATTGAACACTTTTGTGCGGGACATGTTTTTAAGCCGCCATATTACATGGCCTCGTGAAAGCAGTGTGGGTTTATACTGTTCATATTACTCGAAGGGGGTCCCGGCGCAGGTCTCGTCCATCCACTGCCACAAAAACCAGAACGACGAGGCAGCTGACGTGGACTTGAGCGCTCGCCGGCGTCTCATCTGCGCCAGCATTCTCTGCCTCACCTTCATGCTCTTCGAGCTCGTCGGTGAGTACACTCTCGCTCATTAATTATTACAAACGTTGCACGTGTACGTCATTTTTCTAATTATAGCACAGATGAGTTAACGGAACACACACAAAAATATAGGCTTCGCCCGAAATCAGGCCGAAGCGCTTACAGCGATAGCATAAGTTATACCGGGTGTTCAAAATTAAGCTTTACGGAATTTTTAAAAATCGCCTGTGCAACTAATTCGCAAAAATCCCTAATTAACTTCTTAGTTAATTACTTTACGACACATACTGCAATTTACGAATTGTAGCCGGTGAGTTTGCAAGACGCATCCACTTGAAATAAATTTCCAGGATGACACCAGTTTCGAGATATTATTTCCCAAAGTGTGGGACGAAATACATGGGCGTTCCGGTTACTTTTGTGCTTTAATGTATAAAACAGCATTTTGGTAAAAAAGCAAGTGAAACAACAATGCATTTTTACGGCCAGTTTGCTGGCGCATATCTCAAAAAAGGTGTCATTCTGGAAATTCATTCCAAGTGCATACGCCTGACAAGCTCACCGGCTACAATTGGTAAATTGCAATGTGTCGGAAAGTAATTAACTAAGAAGTTAATTAGTGATTTGTAAGCGAAGCTTTATAGGTTCACAAGTGTCGGCGGCGGTGGTGGTGGTGTCACGCTGAAAAGTGGGCCGATCCTGGTGATAGTCCAAAAGGGTCCAAGCTCATGCAATGGCACATACTAGGGACAAAAAAGAAAGAGAAAGAAAGAGAGAGAGAGAAAGGAAATCACCACGAAGGTCAGATACACACACGACAAGCTTCGCTTACCCCCATTTTCTCGGCAGGGGAAGGGCTGGTGATTTTTTGGGAATTAGTTGAATATGTGTTTCGATTTCTCGTGCTCCTAATGTCCGCCTCTTCGAATAACCCAGCTCAATGATAAGAATTATGCTACCTGCCACAGGTGATTTTTAAAAATTCAGTAAAGCTTAATTTTGAACACCCGGTATAATGCTGCGCTTGAACTTCTCGGTCGGCTTTAACTATACGCGTGTGCGCAAAAATTTCTGGCACCCATTTTTAAAGCTTTAAACGCCGTGTATGGTCTGTAATGGCATCACATGGGCGCCTCTATAGACCTTTTCATCGGGCGAGGAGGAAAGGGCGCGCGACGAGCCTTTCCTCCTCTCTGGCTTGTGCGAGCCGGCGCGGCGCGGCTTGAATGTGTTGCCGGTCGCGCGCTGCCGGACGATTTGGAGGTGTTTTAGCTAGTTCTGAGTGCAATTTACGGGATTTCAGTTCTTACGAGGTCGTCGAACAACCACTGTGTAGCCTTTAGGTGCAGCAGTAGCTATTGTATCTGGAAATTTCTCTTGGATGTGCAAAAATGCGACGAGCATCATCAGCCGCGGTGTGTGTATGTGTTGTGAACTACGTTGGATGTATCGGTTTTCACTCGACGAAGAGTTGTAAAATGTTTTCATCAGCCTCCGGCATCGTTCTCACGCATTTTAAGCTTAGTAGACTTCAAATCACTGTCTACGTTCAAGGCCGAAGGCATTGCTCAACACAGCGAGCACTGCGGTTGGCAAACCAACATGATACACACAATTGCTTCGTGCTTCGATCGGCATTGCCTTTTTGCCCTGTAAGGCACAATGTACAAAGGGGATCGCATAAAGAGAATCCGACAGCTATTTGTAACGACACAATTTCCGTAAGATGGGTGAGTGCGTCGTAGATGACTGAACTTACGAGACTGAAAAAAAAAAAAAAAAAAGAGTTCATATATGTCCTCCTTTTGCGGCAAAATAAAACAGAACACGGGATAACGACGCAATAAGACTTCGCATGGTCGTGCCGCATGCTTGGACCACTTGGAAGATGCGCTATATAGAAGAGACAGATCTATAACACAGCATTTAGTACTGCCTCGGACGCTCGCGCAGTCTGCAGCTAGTCCTTCGACCACTCGAAAAGTGTGATTTACACTGTACGGTATGCGGCTATTATTAACCAACTTATTTTATATGTGAGCTCAAACCTTGCCCAGCAAACAAGGCAGTCGCCCAATGTATCTACAGATAACAACTTGAACGCTTGTCAAAGTAAACAGCACGACTTATTCTACAGCAGAACGGTACCCACGCTGTTAGGATCGTCAAATGTTTCGTAAGTACTCGTTACAGCTAAACCAAAGAATGCTACAGTAAGGTAACATTCGTGAAACGAATTTTCAGAAATACCTAACTGATATTCGAGGCTCATTGTAAGCTCAAACAAACGCGCACACCTCACGCTGGGTGCTCCGTCCGCCCTAACGTCTGCATAAACTCCATCCGCTTAATTATACTTCAGACTTAAATTCCTTCACTACGCCTCACACGACCATTCCCCACGTAGAAGACGCCATTCCATGCTAAATAGACCGCGCGAGTGCGAAAAAAAACCACCAGAAACTGCCGCCGAGCGCATACCACAGCATACAACACGGGCGTTCGCCCAAGCCAGCATGCCAACTGCCCATAGATGGCGCCACTGCCTGCGCAATGGCGGCGCCCATTAAAAAACGGTCTATACGCTGCTCGAGCGTAAAGAGCGGCGCCAGTGAAATTACATCACTTTTAGATTGTAAGCATTAATATTGTCTTGCACTTTCTAATGGTCTGAGGAAATTTAAGATAAAGGGCGTGCGCTGTTAATGAAATGTTTCATGACTTTTGTTTGCGCGCTGCAATTATAAAAAAATTCTGATGAATAATTCAGTCAATCACATAAAACCTGGCTTGAACAACTCTGGCGGTTAAATAATATAGCGTCTACCTTTAATACACGGCACACATACGGCATATAGCATGCACATACTTGCGTATATACGGATCACGGCGAAAATTCGCCTGGAATGTTGTTCTAATTTCTATCGCAATAAATGTAGGCGTATGTCACCATGCGCCCTATCATGGTCGTATGCGTTAGAAGTTGGTTGCAATAGTATACATGGACAATATGGGCGCATATAGTATAGGCGCGCAGCTTGAAATTAGCGGGTGGTGATCGCTCTTGCCGTATACTTTCAGGATGCACAGTTAATTTCTTGGCCCCTAGGGCCGGCCGTTCAATCGTTTAGAGACTCCCTCTCGCGGCCCCCGAACTCCCGACTCTGACGCGTATGCTTTCTCAGGTGCGGACGCGTTGTAATGGCAAACATGTATCTCTTCATGCAGGTGGCATTTTGGCGAACAGCCTGGCGATAGCGACGGATGCGGCGCACCTCTTAACAGACTTCGCCAGCTTCATGATAAGCCTGTTCTCCCTTTGGATGGGTGCCAGGCCTGCCACGAAACGCCTCAGTTTTGGCTGGTACCGTGCAGGTACGCAGGAGTATTCTTTCGCACGAATCTGACAGGCGAGCAGGTCGAGTGGCCAAGTAGGGAAAACAGAACGCGCGACCACCGCGTGTATGGTTCTTCGTATCTGACTGTGGACCGTCAAGTCTGCGAAGACTTTAGGTAATAGTTAAAAATAGCCGTGGTAGCTCGATACACATTCTAATTAGAATGTGCATCTAGCTGCCACGGGTATTTTCGCTACATTTTTGCCACGGTGAGTTCGCGAGGGTTAACACTCGCGAACTCGCCGGCTTCAATTCGTAAATTGAAATATGTGCCAAAAAGTAGTTAATTAGAAAGTTAATTAGTGAAATTATCCTAATTATTCAAATAAACATTCTGATTTTAGGTTTTAGGTAGTCGTGATGGTCGCTTCATCCAGTTATATTTCTCAAGGTTTTAATATGCCACAGGCAACGTTTTTAAAAATTTGGTGCAGCAAGAAAAGAATTTTTTTTAATCTGGTATAGCCTTTCAAACGGTCACCATAATCATAGCTGCCCTGCAATATCATTTTGCGTGGACATGCCCAGGAAGACGCAGCAGTCGCGATTAAATACACCATTCTAACTCCAAAGGCGTTTAAAAGAGTACCTGAGTGCCCATACTTCCGGATGGTCGAAAAAACCTGGAGCCATTCGCTTTGGTCTTGGACATATAAAACCACACCGAGTGGTAGCTACGGTCACAGACTGTATTCGTTCACGTTAAAGCTCGTCAGGTGGCCGAAATAATCCCGAGCCTTGCATTAATTTAGATCCAGGTCCACCGCCTTCGACATATAACCCCAGCGAGATAGCAGTGACTACGGTACGTCACAGACCATTTCTTGGTGGATGGATTGACGATCGGGAACTGCACGCGTTACTTCTTGACAGATGTGCAGGGTCAGCAACACCCGCATCAGTATTGAAACACTCACATCCCTTCACATTTTCCACAGAGGCATACAGATGGAACTACGTCTAAGGAGTAGTATTAACCACTTATTTCATAGAGTAGAATAAATTTTCAAGCTGTGTGTGATTGAGAATTAAGGATATGTTTTTCTTAAAAGTGGGTCGTCCTGTACACTCCGTATATAAGTTTAAGTACTTAAATAGTTAAGGGTAATGTTCTTCAGGTCCGGGTTCAACGGAGACGTCAATAAATATCACTGGTATTTGCTTAGCAACTTCAGTTATTGACATTTCAATTTTCGTACCACCAGGTATAAGCTTCCATTGAACGCTTACCATGCAAAACCCTGCCAATTACTGCACTGCACTACCGCAGAGGTGATCGGCGCGCTGACATCTGTGATTATGATCTGGGCCGTCACCGGCGTGCTGGTCTACATGGCGATCCAGAGGATGATCAGCAAGGAGTACAACATCGACGCCACCATCATGCTTATCTCCGCCTCCGTCGGCGTCGTGGTCAACATAATGTGAGCGGCCAGCTTGTCTTTCCAATCGATCGAGCATTCTGACGCGTACCGATTACTTTAACGTTTCAGTCCGATTTTTCGTCGGAGATGACGAAGCATATCCTGCACATCGCGTAACATCTGGACAACGAACGAATTGATATTATATCTGCCATAGCTGTGCCTCTTGAACTTCCGAGTTCACGTCGGCGCGCGCGCCTTATTCGAAAGATATTCAATCCTCATTTTTGAACGGCCTCTCCGCGTTTGCACATATGTACAGTACGGTTTACTCCACGGATTAAGATAAGACGTGGTTTACTCTTACAGAGAGAACGCCTAACCGGTAATTAAGGCGATGCGAGCGCAGCATTTCTTCGACTTTATCGGGAAGAAAAAAAAAAAACTGATTGGTATGATGCGTTAAGCAGGCAAACAAGCACGAACATATAATAGTCTGCGAGCATTCATATGTAATCGACAAGGGAATACTAATTCGGCGTTCCCTTTAAGAGTGTACCGTGTGTATACTGCACGTTGACGTGCCTGGGAACGGGCGTGGTGATCGGCGCTGCGAACGCTCGCAGCATGGGCCTGGCGCTGCAGATCCACCCGGCGAGCCCGCTGGGCCACAGCCACGGGTCCGAGGAGTCGGCGCGCCGCTTCGAGCTGCTCTCGACCGAGCCGTTCGTACCGCACGGTGGCACCGCCAGCGAGATGGACTCGTCGCGACAGTGCAGCCGCGTCGACATCTTCCGCAGCGTCGGCTCCCGCGTAGCGCTCGGCACAGGTTCGTTCAAATATTATAGGCCCCGTCAGAGATTTTGATTATGCACACGTAGTTAGGTAAAGCGCCGTCCGAGGAGCCTTCTACCGCGGAAACTTTTGAAAGCGGTTTAGTAATGGCGGATGGTATAGAAGCAAATGATATGTTGCGAAAACGCGAGCTGCCTCGCTTCTTGCTACATTCCGTTTCATACTTCGCGTGTAACGCTGTGGAAGCTACGCAAGAAGTCCGTTCATTAAAATGTGTCGCTCCGCACGTTATTTCCCCCTATGGGTCGCTGCGCGCCAACGGTGTTTGCCCTGCACGAGCACACACTTGATGCTGCCCCGTCGGGCTGCAACACCCCCCATCCCCCACTCCCCCCCACAAAAAAAAAAAAAGAAAGAAAAAAAGTCATCTAAAACAACATATTGGCAGTCATACGAATACACGGTTTGTTATTTTTTAAGAATATGTTCTTTTTTTACTAATATTGAATCTACATAAAGAGCAGTTTGACCTATGCCTGCAAGAACACAGAACTATTTGTTGGTGCAAATGCAGTCGCTGCAGAAGGTCTCTCTATAGCCTCCACCGCGTTGCTCGCGACGTATGAAACGGAGTACAGGGGTGTGGAAATATTCGAAGCTTTCGAATAACGGATCAAGTATTGTCCTATTCGATTCGGTTCTCGATTCAATCCTCGAAAGTTAATTCCAGCGACCATATATTATACAGTTTTGTGGTGAAGTACGCTGCGTCGTTCAAGAAGCCGGGCTTTTCCGGCTTAAACCGCTATCGTTCGCACTCACCTATGAGTTCCGAGTACGCAAATAAGCAGCATATTTGCTCATAATGCTTCATTTGTGCTTTTAATAAACAACGCTTCACAATGCGCAATGGAACGAGAGAAACTTACTAATGTTGTGAATATACCAGATTTTAAATATCGTTCCTTGTTAATAGTGAGAGCCGCTGCTCATTAGCTGAAAACTATTCGACTTGCGATTCAATTCGCTTCTGGCGCTATTGGATTCGTATTCAATTCGGTCTCATGAATTACTATTCGCACGCTCCATTTCCAGCAGCAGAGATCCTCCTAAAGGGGGCTTCGCCCCATAATATACCTTATTGAGGAGAAGACAGCTTTAGGAGCGCTTTTTAAGCGATTAGCGCATGCACGAATGCACTTCAGCAGCAGGGACAGTTCTTTAGGCTCATCGCAAGTTAGCTATGCTTCAATATGCTTTCGCCGGCTACTTATCACTTGTCAACAGCGGCCATGGTCACACTCCACCTTGGTACGAAGTTGTTTCAGAGCTGTCTGGCCTCACCTGTGTGTTGGACCACCACGGCCAGTCGCTTCGTTGCAACCAACGTCCTTAAATAGGGAGGGGGGGGGGGGGGGGGGACATGTTTCCTGGCACGCAAGCAGCGGTGCTATTCTTTAGACTTCACGCATTTTTTTCAGGGCCCAGAGAGGGAAAACACTGTCTTATGGAAACAACTGTACCAGCTGTTCTTGGACGCCCTCTACAACTTTTGAAACAACCATCGCTGCCTATTGTGAAGATTAGATAAGCTTTAATAAGCTAAGGGTACTGCAAAAAAAGAAGCAAACAAACAATTCGAGTACACAGCTCAACACAGCTGCCCTGACAATTTCATGCGCCTTTGATCCCATCCGACTACGAAGTAGTGCCTTTTCTTCCTTTTTTTTTTTAAATTTTTCTTTACAGGGGCCCTGAACCACCTCTCGGGCTCGGTGAAATAACATAGCCCTCGGGTGGCATACGCTGCTGTGAACATCTCAGCCAAATTTTGCTGTCGTACGCGGTGCATGAAGCTCGCAAGCGGAGCGCGAAGTCAACTTTCTCTCAAACGCTCTCGTTTTAACAGAAGCCATGATCCTCACTGTTTTCTATGTGCTTTATTTCGTAATAAAGCACATTCGCATACACGGCTGCTATTGGTCGCTGCGGTCGGCTACACCGCGGCCGCCGCGGGGTGCCGTCACGAGTCCACTGGCTAAGCGCACTGCGGCTCGCTGAGGACAACCGCGTTTGGCTTACGTTTAGCGCGTCGTATAGACACCAAAATTGGAAGTCGTAGCGTCTATACGTTAACATCCAAAATGAAACTTGAACTGCACGCCCCGGTGAAATTTTGAAGGCGGAGCGTTGTGGCCACGCCCCACTCCGCCGTATCCTTCGCAGTGCAAGGCATTGAAGAAGGAACGGGAGAAAAGCGGAGGCCGTGTTTGATTGCCAATAACTCCGCTTCTGCTGAACGCGTTGAAATACTTTTTGCGGCGAAGTATTTCTGACATAGCCTATTTTCACTTCGAATGCCGTTCTCCACTTCGATAAAAAGTGGTTCAGTGCCCTTTTAAAAGTTTGGATCAAGTTACCTAAAATGCTTGGTAGACCGGTCTGGCTAATTATACTTTCATTACAGTAAAACCACATTAATATATATGGTCTTCAGTCAACAATACGCTGATTGTAACAAGTTTTCCTGGTTTCTGCATTTCATCCCTGCGCTTCTGTGAAGAACTTACTAAGGGATATTCCTCGATCTGTATTTGTAAAAGTGAGTGAGTGAGTGAGTGAGTGAGTGAGTGAGTGAGTGAGTGAGTGAGTGAGTGAGTGAGTGAGTGAGTGAGTGAGTGAGTGAGTGAGTGAGTGAGTGAGTGAGTGAGTGAGTGAGTGAGTGAGCGCGAGCGAGCGAGCGAGTGAGTGAGTGAAGAAAGCTGTCATAGCGAGCGGGCTGCCTATATCCGCCCTGCTGCAGGCAGCCTGCAAGCAATGGGTCCACAGCACGTACCCGAGGTCGGCCCCAGCGGTCACAGCGCCAGCGCGCCGTCCATGTCGTCGCCGCCGTACAATCCGTCCGGCCCGGAAACGCTGTCGGCGCACCACACCGAGGGCCCCGATGCCGTCGGCACCGAGGCCGTGACGCCGCACGAAGACGCGACCGAACAACGGGGCGCGCAGTCGGGCGTAGTGGGGCCACCGGGAAGTCAACGGGTATACGCACGAAAGTTATAACGAAGCCGTTGCATGTACCGTTTGTCGGTGTACAGTGACCGTAGTTAATGGTATTTTCTCCAACATTTCGGGTGTTTGTCGTTGGCATGATTATCAGGTTATCTGAAGAGGAACTAGACCGCCGCGCGCAGCTCATCGAGCTGCGCAACTATAATCTATACAAGAGCAATTATAATCAATCTGATGTCATGGAAAGGTGTTGCTAATAAGGGTTGTGGGCATCACGTGTTCTTTAGTCAACAAGCATGATTTTTGCGATGATTGGACAGAGCATTAACCGCCAGATGTCGACACAGGCAGCAGCTGGCCGGCCCGCTTTAACTACAAGGCCGCGTGTGGCAAAGCTTGCGAGATGAGATGCCTCATTGAACTGTTTAATTAACAGGTTTGCGTGCAATTTACAGTATATGTTCATTACGGGCCCACTATTTTAAACTCTCTTGGGATAGCAAATGAACCGACGAGGAAGAACCCCAGCGTTGTGTAATTGGAACTGCGTAAAATTGGCGTGCTTCGCACTGTATACAGACTTGAGCTGCTCACATCTTTTTGCCTCCTCGCTGCATGCATTCAGGTAATGTCGACAAGCTCGGAAGACAGCGGCGCGTCAGACTTCGCAGCAATTCGCTCCGGGGCAAAACGCCATCGCGCTAGCATTGCAAGTGCCAGCGGAAACGTCTCGGACAGCGCCGGGGGCGCACCAAGAACTGCCGCAGCTGCTGCGCCCGTCGATGAACAGTCCGGAGTCTCCCAGCACGATCCGGGAACGTCGACGGATGGTCAAGCTGTACGTTTCGAGCGCAATACGAGCACCATATCTTCACCTCAAGGATTTTCGCGGAAACCTATTTGAATAATGAGTTCGTTTCAATTGCTTGCAGCGCGCTTCGAGTTGTCGATAAATTCGGCCTCACACCGCGTATGTCTCCTACATATAGCCCCATGGTTGGCTCAGGTAGTAGAGCGAGTGCATGCTCCGGAAAGGCAGTGTACCTGAGTGGGTTCGATCAATCTGCAGAGGAGAACGAATTTTCCTTAAACTAACAGTGTTTGCTTTTCGTGAGTACGGAAATGTGGGTCCCTTTAATTTTGTGCTTACCTGCTACAGCCAGGTGAAAGGCAATAATTTGCCCTTACATGGCGAAGGCTGTGCTATATAATTAAGGCACTCTGTATAGGAATTTTCAGACAGCAAGAAAAGTACAACGCGCACTAATGCTCCAGACACAATTGAATTGTACGTGGCGAACGAGGATGCGCGTGGATCGGAGGTTACGCGTCTGAACAAGTGCGGGGTGGTACGGTATAACTCGGCCGCTGGCGTTGACGGCGCAGAGGACGTCGGACAGCCGTCACACAAGCGCCGCGAGCCTGGTGCAGACGCCGCCTCAGCAACCAACGGGCGCGGGCACCGCGCCGGCACCCGATGCCGGCAGCCTCACCGCGAGCCCCGACCCGCCGCCGCGAAGCAGCAAGGAGAGTCGCGGCGTGATGAACATCAACGTGCGCGCCGCCTTCATCCACGTGCTGGGCGACCTGATCCAGAGCGTGGGCGTGCTGATCGCGGCCATCGTCATCTACTTCTGCCCGAGCTGCGGCGTCGTGGATCCGGTGTGTACGCTCATGTTCTCGGTCATCGTTCTGGTCACCACGCTGACTATCCTGCGCGAGGCGCTCAACGTGCTCATGGAGGGCATCCCGCACAGCGTCGACTACCACCAGGTCAAGCGGCTCCTGCTCTCCGTCGACGGCGTGGCGCGCGTGCACGATCCTGCACATTTGGGCGCTGAGCCTCGACAAGCTCGCCGTATCGGCGCACGTCGTGCTCGGTGAGTGCTGCAGACGCCTCTTCCCATTCCTCTCTTGCACGGACAGAAACACTACACCAGTTAAAGTATCCTTTCAAAGCTCTTTTTATTTCGATAACTTCGCAGTAACAGCTGTTAGATTGTTAGAAGAGTCAGTTTTCTGTTTTAAATGTCGCGCCGATACGTCGTGTGACGTTACGGATTTTAATGCCATTTTTAGAAAAAAAATCTCCAGCCCAATCTGGCTCGGTAAATGTTTTCGAAACAATAAGTTAACTTTCTAAGTTCAGCCTTTGGCGTTGTTAGAGTACAATGGAGTAGAATTTACAAAAAAAAAAAAAATACCATCTTCCCGTGCTGAGTAGTATGCGAAGCAGCCATGGTGTCGACTCAAGTTCCCATTAGTTTTCAGTTCGTCGTTTCCGTTAGGTTGATGTACGTAGCTACCGGCTTCGCGAGCCCGAAGTTCGGGATCTGCCTGTCGCCGCTGCCGTTTCGTGGCAGCGGCTCGAGCCCTCTTCTCCGCGGCGTTGTCCACGGTGCTGACACTGGCGTTGACGCTGGCGCTGTTCGTGGCACTCATCGCGGCGTTGCGGGAGGAGAATGAGAGGAGCGGTGTGCGCGCGCGCGTCATTATACCGCGAGCTACAGTGGCGCCCCCCCCCCCCCCCCCAGCAGAGTATGCAGCGCCTACCGTCGCGCCTCTAACCTAAGCTGCTTCGCATTATCACTTGGTCTTTATTCTATGTTATCACGCGCGGAGCCGCGGGTGTTGCCATTCGTCGCGCAATCCGGAGAGGTGACAAGGAAAGGAGGGGGAGGAGGATGCGCAGAGGAGAGGAGGGGAGGAGGATGCGCATGCGCAGTGCGGGTGTGGACGCCGCACGGCGGAGGGAGGGACATAGCCCCGAACATAAGAGGCTCCGCATCGAAAAAAGTCGCGATTTCGCCCGGAAGACGGAGCATCGATTGCGATAGCTAACTAGTGGACAGCTATACGAAGTAAGGATAGTAGTTTTAGCGGCCGTATAAACTTGTAAACATAGGCCTACGAACTAAATTAACAAGCATGGTGTCACGCGCGCACAAGCAAACATGAACGCATCTCACTCGATGACCGCGGCGCTGTCAGAATGCTGTACTGAGTATGCGCGGTGTCAGCAGCGAGCGAACTATGGAGCGAACTGACCTTCGTCCCGCTGCAGATGGCTTTCAAGATACAGCCGCCCGGGCGGCAGCGCGCGGCGTGGCACGCGGCCTCCTCCCTCCCTACCCCCACCCCCGGAGTCCCGCGGCGGTCGCTCGGGCGGCGGCGCGGAGAAACGCCCCCCTCCCCCTTACCCTTCCTCCAGAACGTTGTGTGCGACTGGAAGACTGCACGCTTCCATCCGCTTCCCGTTCTTGCGTGCGCGGTGAGCCACGATCGCCGGCTCACCCTCGCACGCTTTCACTGGCGTGCGGCGACGCTTTTATCGCCCGTGGACTGTATACGGAACCTCACGGCGACGCTGACGGCAGAAATGCGCCTGGAATGTCCATATAATTGCTATCGCAATAAAAACGTCACGGCGCGCTGGTACAGTGAACTGTAGCACTGGTGCGGGAACGGCGGGAACTTCAATATGGCGTCGCCAACCTTCCTTCATTTTTAGATGCGAAGCATCTTATGCTCGGGGCTATGTCCCTCCCTCAGCCGTGCGGCGTCCACACCCGCACTGCGCATCCTCCTCCCCCTCCTCTCCTCCGCGCATCCTCCTTCCCCTCCTCTCCTCTCGGCATTCCTCCTCTCCTCTCTAGCGTGCGCGCTCCGCTCTTCTCTCATTCTCCTCCCGCAACGCCGCGAGGAGTGCCACGGACAGCGCCAGCGTCAACGCCAGTGTCAGCGCCGCGGAGAAGAGGGCTCGAGCCGCTGCCACGAAACGGCAGCGGAGACAGGTCGATCCCGAACTTCGGGCTCGCGAAGCCGGTAGCTACGTACCTCAACCTAACGGAAACGACGAACTGAAAACTAATGGGAACTTGAGTCGACCCCATGGCTGCTTCGCTTACTACTCAGGGTTCCCCAACGGGAAGATGGTATATTTTTTTAGTGTTTTCTGGCTGTAATGGTGCTCTAAAAGGGACCCCGTCGAACAATTCCGAAAATATACCTGCTGGAGCTGGACCTCAAATGGGCACTGCCTTGCTACAAGGCTTCCAGTCAATCCATTCAATTAATGTTTGACGAAGTCTATGCCCTAGACCCACCGTGGCTTAGTGGCTGTGGTGTTGTGCTACTAAGCATGAGGTTGAGGGATCACATCCTGCCACATTGGGATGGGAACAAAATGCAAAAACGCCCGTGTCCTGTGCATTGGGGAAGAACCGCTGGTGTTCGAAATTGATCTGGAGTTTCCCCACTACGGCATGCCTCATAATCAAATTGTGGTTTTGGCACGTAAAACCCCAGAATTCAATTCAATTTAAGCCCTAGAGCTGTGCAGTTGCCTATGAGGTGCGCCTTAGTGGATGGCTCAGGAATAATTTTGACTTCAGGGTACGCACGAGTGTGACGAGTGTTCTTTCAATCTGCCCATAGAGGATTGCGGCCGGATACCGAACCTGCAACCTCATGCTCAGCCCCCTCTATGATCAATCGCATATCAATATATACCTTTGCAACCAGCAAAGCTTGCACTGGGGCTGTAGTTGGTATGTTAATTATTTGACAAACTTGTCGCTCATATTGCTTACTTTATGGTGAAAGACATACATGTGCACATATGCAAAGTGCACATTTGTTTTCCGCTCTTTGAAACACATTGTCGTAGCAATGAGAATCTGTCAGCACTATTCTCAATATATCAGACGCAATGAATGGTAAGATAGCCATAGAGGCTGGGATAATGGGCAATTTTTTTTAAACGTGGGCGAATATAAACTTTTCCGAATACAAATCGAATAGCAAAATGCAGACACATACGTTTACAGCTGCAATGTTTACTTCAGTATAACTTTATAGGTACCACACTTGTACTGACTAGCAAAAAAAAAAAAAAAAGGAATGAGACAGCAAACAGTAACAGGTAATAAGAATCAGTTTTAAGCACAAGATCGCTATTTGTCATTATAACAACTTGTGCATGAATAGCCTCTTAACATCTTTAGAGCATAGTTGCAAAGAAGCTTTCCAAGAATGAATGGCTGCTGTATGACAAGCTTTCCAAAAATGCTAAATAAATGGTCGTTGGAAAAAGATATAAAATAGTGGAAAGAAAAATGTTGCAAAAGGACCTGTGTGCCATAGACACATCTAAAAGGGCACGTTGCAAGGGAAATCTTACTGGTTGTAGCGTAAAAGATAAAACTGCTACATAATTATACTGAAAGAAAAACTAAATGACAGGCTGCAAGCAAAAATCACAGGTTGTCATGTACGCATCCGCTGCGAAATTGAAAACAAACCCCCATTTTGTTTCAGCATTGCTTCGTAAACTTTAGTCATTGCATTACTTCTGGCAATTTACGATACTCTTTGACCAGCAGAGAACGCCACTGCTTGTTGCAAGATGTTTGGTTAGTTTTGGTATCCTGAAATTCCATTTTGAATACGAATGCAAACAGTTAGTGTCTGATATTCGATTCGTATTGCAAGCTGTATATTCGCCCACCCCTAGATTTTTTTAAAAGCTACTTGTAGGTCTTGCTAAATATTTAGTGATCTCTTTGAGCCCGTTTGCAGGCACCTTCCTGCTGCTTTGAGTATGCTTCTTTAATTATGTAAAGAAAGAACATACACTGAAATACCCTCCAAGCAGGGACTGTAAGGTAAAGACATGTTTCAGCTGCAACACATATTAGGTGTCTATGCAGGAAACAAGTATGCCTGATGTTGCGTTAATCGTCGAAAACTCCCTGTTCAGCTCCTCATTTTCAATTTAATGTGGCAAAAGCACCGCTGTGACCCATGGTCATTATGACAGCTTTTTACACCCAATTTTTGTTTTAGTTTCTCAACATAAAACGAAGCAATGTGAATTGCACTTACTCGCAATGGAAAGTTTGTCAGGCTCATGCATGGGCTGAAATCGTCCTGTACAGCACACTTCTCCGTGCACAACACTGTCACGTGGTTGTAAACAGTGTCGCAACAGTGTCACGCCATAGGCGCATCCTTGGATCATTTCCTGCAAGCCCTCCCCCACAACCTTGGACAATTACACCATCACCTGCATCAGCCCATTTTTCTCCGAAAGAAACCAACAAACGGACGAACAGGGAACAAACGGGATGTAGGCAAAGAGAGCTTTGCCTTAGCTGGCCACTAAGGCAGTGAACAGCAGGAACACCTGCCAATGTGATAGGTCTGTGGAAGGTAACTCTGTGCAGTTGCAGTCAGTTCGAGTCTCGCGGTTATACCAATGCAAGGTGCCCTCTAACATGCATCCCTGCATTTTGTACACAGTTCCTGGTGCGGATGCCATGTCCGTGCGGCGCAGTGCCTCCAGGACGATTCGCCGCAACTTCGACGTCTTCAAGCTCACTCTGCAGATGGAAGAGTTTGAAGAAGGCATCCGCCAACACTGTCGCCGCTGCAGCGAGCCCAGCTGAGATGCATGGCACGTGGTTTTGAGCCTGGTGTCGTTCTGCGCTGCCACCACATAACGCTCATTTGAGCTGTTATATTTTACTTCAATTACTTCTGTTTACAAGTACAAATGCGTTTTCAGGGACAGGTTAATTGTGTTTCAACTGTAAATGACGATCATTCTCTTTGGACAAAATATATATTCGAAACGTATGGTGCTGGCCGGGCATGACCTGTTTCTGACTGTAGGTACTGAATCTGGCACCTCTGATGGCATTTCAGTCGTGGCTCTGCATACAATGCATAACCAAACAATTTGCACATAATAAGCATTGCATTAAATTTTTCATGCAAGAATAGCTATGAACACGTTGGCTCGTAAGTATGGCATGTATAATTATAAAGACAGCCTCGTGCGGCTTTGCCACTCACGAGTACCTGAATAAAGCAGACAACAACAAAAGCATGCTTGTTGCCTGTCAAACAACTTCGTTGAGGAAATGGCACATTTCAAAGGCAGATTTGCTCCTGCTGTGCATAAAATACTGCAAACATTTCACCCAACTAAAACGTTAAAGTGCAAGTGAAAATTTGTAACTCCTTGTAGCAGGGGCAGATACAGGGTAGCCTCCACTGGAGGGGGGGGCTCATTAAAATAAGCAGGAAAGTAGGGGGAGGGGGAGATGGCCTTGTTGCATGCTTAGTACTGTGAGTACTAAAGTGCCGGCATTCTCAGGAAGGGGGTAGGGCGCAGCGCCTCCAGGGCTCCTTCTCTGGATCTGCCAGTGCCCTGTAGCCATAATCATGCATTGCAAGTGAGGTGGCCTTTCCTGCATGGCTGCTACTTTCTAACCCAGACCTTTACAGCTTTAACTAACACCTCACACATGAAGGAGCATATCCATGTGGCCATAACCATGTGGAATAAGCATGTACAAGGAACCTCCTAAGGCACAGAAAATCACGTTCTCTGCTGATACAAGTGGAGTTAACTTTTAGACAAAATTGTGAAGTAATAAGCTACAAACACATACAGCAATGTGTTCAGATAGCCAGGAACTATATAACAAAGTTCACAATATTTCTATGGCGAAACAATAGAATGATGCATTGCTGAAAATGCATATTCCTATGTTTATATGAATGGCAGAGGTTTACCTTTGCTACAGCGAGAAACTTGATGCTTTCAGAAGATGGTATTAATGATAAGCCAGAGATGATGCAAATCTGAATCATGATGTTTTAAGGTGAATAGAGCCACATACAGGCTGTTTGTGACGGTCAAAGCGTTTAGCTATGGTGATGCAAGTTGCAGCTAGTGAAAAGTGTCTTTACAGCAAGTGCACAAAGGTCAACATTTATTCAGGCAAAAGGGCAAAACAGGTAGCAAACAAGCAAAATTGTTCTCTTCAAATACGAGTTTTCATTTCATTTATTTTGTAAAGTCAATTGAATGTATTCATAATGTATATTTAAAAAATAAAAAAAAAGCCAGTGTGTGCGGAACTCCTACAGGGGCATCTGGAAGCAAATGCTAACAGCAGACTGAAGTGAAAGCACACCAAAGTAGTGCGGATTACCCACCTTGCTTCTGTGCTGCACACAATATTGCTCCCTGCAACTGAGGAAGTACATGACACCATACTTCGACAACTTACTGCTAACAGGAACTACATAGCTGAACACTAGAGGAATTTCATTTCTATCACAACTACTTAAAGCTTCACTGGTCCACTGAATCCATTTGCAGAATGAATTAAACAAGAACATGCAGCCAACAATGTGACGTCGCAATTCACTAAGGAAGGCAGTACTCGATCATCAGGAGCCCTTGAAGAAGGCCGCCAAAAGTGGAACAGTCACTGCAAGGGCGCCGTACACTAGCGCTACCATGGCAAGTGAGTTTATCTTCATCTTCCACTCCAACTGCCGCTGTGAGTCAGCCACTATGTCTCTGACGTCTTCACCAATGTACACTGCTGCTCTCCTGACATCTCCTTCAGCTTCTTCCAAAGCCCTGTCGGCAGCTAGCAGTGCTTTTATTTCTTTTGTCTCCCTCTCTAACAACTGCTGTTGCTGCTTCACCAGCACCACTACTTCCCGCATCTGAAGCTCGAGGTCCTGAATCGGCCACAACATTATCTCCGGCTTTGGTCATCATTACTGGTAGCACAGCTGCACTGGCTGCACGGTCCGTCGCAGCAACTATTGGTGCAGCACCAAGCAGCTCTCGGATGTCGGACACAAACTCCACAATCTGGTCCCTGTGTCGTTTGAACTCGTCCGAGAGGCTGTAGACCAAGCGTTGTACCTCGGGTTGGCTGGACGAACGTTCCACAAGGTCTCTGAGCTGGTTCAGGCGTATCCGGTTGTTGATGGTGGCCCCGATAATGCCTATGACAGCGCCGCAGACGGAACCAATGATGGACCAGTACTTGGTGCGCTCCCCCTGGGCACGCTCTTTCTCGTGGCTCTCCCGAAGTGCCAAGGAGAGAGAGGCGAAGTAATCCCGCTCTGCTTTCTCCAAGTTCTTGAACTGCTCAAGCAAGGAACGTTCTTCCTTGATGACGGCGTGCTCCTGCAAGAGTCAGTGCAACAAGTGCATGACAATCGTCAACTATATTGCATAGTCTGGACAGCATGATCTATCCTGTTGGTCATGCAGTTGGCTAGGTCGAGCTTCAACGTTATGTTATACTTAATGAGAGAGGAGCCTGATAACGATGTGGACAAAGTTTTTTAACATTGATAAATCCCCCCCCCCCCCCCCCAGAGGGAGCTTCTAGTTTTCAGTCTGAAGCTGAAATGAGGTTTCGTTCCTTGTAGTTTAGCACCTACACACATTTACGTGTAAAGCTACCAGTAATCTATAAAACACGCAGGCGTACCTGAGTTATGAGGGTAAGGTAGCGATCCTCTCCTCGGTGCGTCTTGTCAAGTTCTGCGTGGATTTCCTTCAGCTGGTTCTGAAGTTGTAAAATCCGTTGCTGCTTCTCTCGCCGTTGCTCTTGCGTCGTCACAAACTTTTGTTCAGCCTGGCAAGCAAAACGTGTACCAACATTATGGCATCGCGCACCGATGTGTAGTCAAATGTAGTAATGAAGCACACAATGCACAAGCGACGTAAAGATGGAAGTTTTGCTATGAAACAACTTTACCGATGGACTCGATCGTGCCTTACCTCCAACACCTTGGTTTGGGCTGCTTTTACTTCGGTAAGGCCGACGACATCTTCGTAAACACGAAATATACTGAACACTTTCGCTGCAAAAGGGTGAGTGTGTTGGCACCTTTCGGGCAAAAGTAGCGGCGAGTTTTGCATTGACAACAGAGGGCTGCACAACCTTTGCGAAATAGAACGAAATTTGATCGGCGACATTGTCAAGCAACCGAAAGTAGTAACAATAATTATGTTCCCCGCGGCAATCCTTTTTAAAGAGTAAGCTGGCAGCCGCTATGCGAGGGTCATCCCACGCGCTGTCTTTGTCCACTGTAAAGCCTACGTTACGTTGGTCTTGTCAGTTTAATATAGGAGGCTGTGGTTTAGCATGCACATGCAACCGGCCATGAGGTATTTGCTTTCCCACATAACACCAGAACGTCAATTCAGCTAAGCCGCTGCGTCGAACTCTGAGCAAAACGTGCAAGTAACGTATTTAATTGGCAATTATAATAAAAATAATATAAATATATATAAATAAATGTAAGGTAAAGAAAAGGTACCTAAGCAAGAAACAACAAAACATTAGTAAGTTCCAAAACTAGATTGACATATCCGACAAAGTCGATCTCGTATCCGACACCAGTCATGATGCAAGACACAAAACAAGACAAGAAGTTGTGTCGTCTTCGCGCACGTGGATGAGTGTCGCGTAACGTGTGCATTACAAAATGGGGAAGAAAACAAAGACAGGAAAGCAGCGCAAGGACAAGTTTTACCATTTGGCCAAAGAGACAGGCTTCCGGTCCAGAGCAGCGTTCAAGCTTATTCAACTAAACCGCAAGTTCGAGTTCCTGCAGAGGTCCCGTGTGTTGATCGATCTATGCGCAGCGCCCGGAGGATGGCTTCAAGTTGCTCAGAAGTATATGCCAGTGTCCAGCGTCATTATCGGTGTCGACCTGGTGCCCATAAGGCCAATCCCGAACGTCATCGCCATCCAGGATGACATTACGACGGGTAGCTGCCGCACGAAGCTCAAGAAGGAACTGAAGACCTGGAAGGCCGACATCGTTCTCAACGACGGTGCCCCGAACGTAGGTAAGAGCTGGGACCACGATGCCTACGGCCAAAATGTCCTCACTCTGCACGCCGTCAAGCTGGCTACAGAGTTCCTCAACAAGGGAGGCTGGTTCATCACCAAGGTGTTCCGTTCCAAGGACTACCAGGCGTTGATGTGGGTGCTGAAGAAGCTCTTCAAAAAGATTTCTGCAACCAAGCCGCAGGCGTCGCGTCACGAATCTGCAGAGATATTCGTTGTATGTCAATCGTACATTGCCCCCGACAAGATCGATCCGAGGTTTCTGGACCCGTCTCACCTTTTCAGCGATGTCGACACCGGAGAGGTAGCCAAGCTGAACCCGGCGCATCCCGAGAAGCAGAAGCCGAAAGCTGAGGGGTACCCCGAAAATGATTACACTTTATACCACAGGGTGCCTGTAATGGACTTTCTAAAATGTGAAAACCACCTAGAGGTGTTGGGTCAGTGCAGTGAGGTGGTGATAGATGATGATGAGGTGCTGGCACACCCGCTCACAACGCAGGAGATCAAAGAGTGTTGCAAGGACATCAAGGTTTTGGGCCGCGGAGACATAAAAAACTTGCTGACGTGGAGAAAGAAGCTGAAGGCATGGCTAGAAGAGAAGGAAAAAAAGGAAGGTGAAGAAACTGAAGAAGCAGGAATGGAAGAAGTCGAAGAAGAAACTGATGATGAGGAGCTTCAGCTGCTCAAGCATGCAGAGGAAGTAACAGCTGAACATGCCAGGGAGCTAAAGAAGAAAAAGAAGAAAGTGCTCAAGCAAAGGAATAAGCTTAGAGAGCGCATGAACTTGCAAATGGTCCTGAAGAATGATCAGGCTATTGTGGAAGAAGATTTGGATCTGTTCAAGCTGAAGGCTATCAAGAATGAAAAACAGTTGTCAAATGTAGATGAAGTCGACGTTGGCACGCTTGACCCTGTGCAACCACTTGAAGATGACGATGAGGACTTGGATCATCGGAGAAAGCTTGTTTCTTACAAGAAGAATGTCATGAATGAAGATTGGTATGCTGAGGAGGGTGAAGAAAATGGTGAAGACGATGATTCTGATGATGATGAGCACGAGGAATTGGAGTTTGAGAGTGATGCTGAAGAAAACGCAAATCACGATGAAGAAGAAGATAACGTGCCTGAGGATGATGAGAATCCCTTGCTTGTTGATGTGGCTTATGGCAGCCTTAAAAACAAGCGCAAAGAAATGGGAAAATTGTGGTTCGAAAAAGAAGCATTTGCAGACATCGATGATGAGAAGGAACTGCTGGAGTTGGAGATGATGTCCGAAGGAAAGGAAAAAAGTACATCAAAACCGTCAAAGGCATCAGCGGGCAAGCAAAAAGGCAGTGAATTGAAAAAATCGTCGAAAAAAGTCACATTTGCAGATGCTGTAGAGGTAGACGCAACAGACAAATGCGTGACCACATCAACTGGTGGTTCACAGAAGAAGAAAAGCGCAACAAAATCTAGCAGTGAGCCACCAAAAAAGAAACAAAAAAGAGTTAAGCTGGATCCAGAGGGCTTGGCTATAGGCACAATGATGATTAGGTCCCAGAAAGCAAAACGTGACATCATAGATGCCGGGTTTAACAGGTATGCTTTCAATGATGACAATCTGCCAAAGTGGTTTGTGGAGGAAGAACAGAAGCATAGCAAAAAGATGATGCCGGAGACTGCTGAAATGGTTGCCGAGTACAAAGCACAACTGAAAGCTGTCAATGCACGGCCCATCAAAAAGGTTGCAGAGGCTAAAGCTCGCAAGAAATTGCGCGCTGCTCGAAAGCTTGAGAAGGCTCGCAAGAGAGCTGAAACCATCACGGAAAAGCTAGACATGACAGATGCAGAAAAAGCACAGCAGATACGGCAGATTTACAAGAAGGTCCTTGGCAAGAAAGAGAATGACAAAGTAACATATTTAGTAGCCAAGAAAGCAACAGGGCGCAAAGTGCGGCGGCCACCTGGAGTTAAGGGCCGGTTTAAAGTTGTCGATCCACGCATGAAAAAGGACTTGAGAAAGAAAAAGGCAGAGATGAAGAAAAAGCGGTAGTTGTTGAGCTGCTTCACTGTACGAAGATGTCAAGTGGTGGGCTGTACAGGCAATGGGAAATGCTGATGTGTACTAAAGTGGGCATATGGACTGAACATTGTTATCATGAAGTCAGACTAGAACCTTGCCACTTAAACTGTGGTGTGTTCTTCTGTCCTAACTGTGACTGTTCATTATGGTGTTACCATTGTGCTATGAAGCAGAAATGTGTAAAAATAAACTTGCTATTTGTGCCTGAACATTGTAGAAAAACCTTACTCATTCTTGAAGCTATTGTTACAAATATTATTTTGGCAAAGTGTATTTTTCAGATATAACTTTCATATGTACACAAATATCAGAAAACTCACTGTGGCACACTGTAAGTAAGCTGCAGCGATGAACACCACACCATGCATTTCAAAATTTGGGATGCAGCATTCATTTGAAGAAGCACAATACCTACGGTACTTAAACAAATATATGAATAATGTACACCACTGTTGGCTGAATTTGTCCAGCAATTCTTGCAGCTATCCAAGAACGCTTCAGGCACCATATCATTTCTTATGCGTACAAAGTTTCTAGAAACCCTAGAAAATATGGCTTATTTTCCTGGCTGAGAGCTGATGCAGACTGTGCAGATGCTAGAAAGCAATTACGAGACCACTCTATTGCGTAGTCGCTCTAAATGAGCTCTATGGAGTACATAGCATTTGACATGTTTAAACTTTCGAGTGCAGTTCACATGAAACAAACATTGGTATGCTTTCCGTTTTAGTATGGTGATCTTGTCTAATACTTAGGGGGTGTGTGAGTAACCAATATTCGAAATTTCAAATACGAATTCCAAGTCTTTGCTAATATTTGTTCCTTTCGAATACTATAAGTGGCAATTCTTGCAGTCTACGGGGAGAAAGATTGATGCAAATGGAGACTCGTCTCAGTGGTTCTGGTGCAGGAGAACTGTGGTTGCAGTGTAGGCAATCCCGTTCCTGAAAAAATTACCAGCTGTTCAATAAGCATGTCTCGCCTGAGGCTACCTACAAATGCGCTGTCTCTATTTAGACAGAGCAATTCATTATATGGCCAGTTTCACCACGTTTAGTTTCCTTCAAAATGGTGTCCTGTGCTGTAGTAATGCCCTTGCCTCCTTCAATGATCACTTAACTACTACATGCATCAGGGATGGGTGCTGGTCCTTTCGTTTTGTTTTTTTTTTCTTTACTGTCGTCATTGTGTGCCGTATATGATCATACTTTCCTTTTTTTTTTTATTTGCAAGCTTCTCAGTTTACCTGACATGCAGTTAACGTTATTACACGTATCAAATAATGTAAACAGGCATTTTTTTGCCATACAAACTGTACGTAACTTTTCATTTCATTGTTGTTGTTTTTTAGAAATTGGGAATATTCAATACTCGAAGGTCGTTTCTCCCAAATATTCATATTCTATTAAACATTTTTGCTGTTCGAACACCCCTGCTATTACTTGGGTGAAATATTTCTTGTTAAATGACAAGGTAAATGACTCTGCTGACCTGTAGCACACAGTGATTTGAATGTAATCAAATGCTACAGAGCTTACATTATAGTATTTTGAAATGTTAGTAGCACGAGTGACACATCATGTCTGATTTTATACAAAGCACATTTGCAAGAAATGTTCAGAATCTTAGGTTGGGAAGAATTAGGTGGTATAAATCAGTTAAATAATCATCTGTGGTTTACAGGTGACGCTGTCTTGGTCATCAAGTAGGGAGACAGCCTGCACCTGAATAGGCAAATATGTATTGCATAGGCTTGAATGATGGAGATGACTTGCAACAAATGATTGGGGACCTTAACTAACGAAGCCTAAGAGTGGGTTTGAAGATTAGTACGCACAAGACTAAATTGATTTGCAGGAAGAACCAGTGAAACATACAAAGGACAAAAGAAAGGAATTCACACCACAACTGTGGTGTGAATTTCTTTCTCCTGTCCTTTGTCTTTTTGACAGGTTTTTCCTGTAAATGATGTACCAACTGGCCTGGATTTCGAATGTTCAATAGCCTGAACAAGAAGTCGCGATAAGCAATTTCTATAATCTGTAAAAGATCACATTTATCTAGGCGAATTAGCCTCAAGGAACCCGGGTGCTGAGAAGGAAATCTACAGAAGAATAAAAATGTGTTGAAGGCATAGCAAAGTCATGTCTGGCAGCGAACTGCTATCTTTGAAACGAAAAATACAATCATTGCAAACTGCTACTAACGTATGTGGCAGAAATGTGGTTAAAAAAGATGGTTGAGAAGAAGCAAAGACTGCGTAAAAAGTGATGGAACGAAAAATTATAGATGCAACATTAAGAGACAAAAAGACAGCGGTGTGGATTAGAGAACAAACGGGACTAGGTAGTTGATATTCTATTTGATATTAAGAGGAATAAATCGAGTTGGGCACACCTTGCAATGTGCGGAACAGATAACTGTTGGTCTAATAGAGTTCTAGAATGGGTACCAAAAAAACAAAAATGTAGTCAAGGCCGTCGGAAAACTACGTGGTGTGATGAAATTAGGTAGGAAATTTGCAGGCATCAGGTGGACTCGGCTAACACAAGACAGAAGTTGGAGGTGGCTGGGATAGGCCTTCGTCCTGCAGTGGATATAAAATAGGCTGCCTATGATTATGGCATAGCCTTGATGCAAAAGCAGAATCTTAAGTCTAGTTGGTGAGTGATGATGCAAAGCAGATGCGACAGGATGGATGTTGCATGTATTCAAACGTTGGTGCATGTCTTCATTGTCTGTGTCTGTTTTGCACTGTTGATTTCCTGAAGCTTGATGCTCATCCGAAGAAAATTAAATGATGATCAGCGATCAGGCAAAAAGAAGAGGTAGCAGTTGGCAGATATAAAACGGAAGCATGAAGCGAGTAAAGTTGTCTTGGACAAATAGTTGTGGCAGGCCTGCCCACGCTACAGATCCTCTGATATGCTGTTTATTAAATTTCAACAATGTGAGAGCCAGGCAAATGTAGGAATAGGAAACTGCCATAACAAAGGAAGAATTCTTTTAGAAGTGAAAAACGTCTTATGAAAGTTGGCCTTCAAGACTTTAAGGATCTTAAGTGATGTTCCCAGAGATATAAATCCATTATTGTGACAGACGGTCACATGCTTCTGATTTTTCCTTGCATTGGATGCTCAAGGTGCCATTTAGTCACAGGTTAAGAATGCAGCTGCAAGTGTACACTATCCGTCACCTGGGCTTGGGGATTGACAAAAGTAAACCAAGTAACATGCCCCCAGTGCTCAGCTCCTGTGGCAATGCCAGACGCTTGACACCTGCTTTGGTTGTGTCCTGGACGTGGGTGATCAGACTAAGCCAGGTGTACCTAAACACTACAGACATTGATAAGTTCACAGACGTTGCTGCAGTTGCTGTAAGATTCAGTTACAGAAGGTCTAATTTGATTTTCTTTTTTTTTTCCCTTATGCCTTGCAACAAATCATCCCCAAAATAAAAATCACCACTTTGGATTCTTCCTTCCCTTTCTCCTTAGCATACATGTCAAGCATTTGCCAAGCCTGCCTTTGCCTTGCTCAGGTGCTGTAGTGTCTTAAAGCTCTTTACCCTGCTAGGGGAGCTTTTTGTTTTACCAACTGTGAGTGATGCACATACATTTACATGAAGGAGTCAGCATTTAGCATTTGCACATTCTTTTCAGATTTCTGACTTCCAGCAATAAATAGAGGCCCAAAGCCTCTAACCTGATAAAAATAACGACAAGTGCCAGAGCACCCTAAACAACTTACGATAACACTTCTTTCTAGGACCAGTTCTGGTACCCAGGAGGAAGATTCATCAAGATGTCATGATACACTGGCTAGCTTTGTTTCTGGAATCCCTGCGACTATGATTCATGAGCGCAGCTAGAAAAAATAAATGCCGTGCTCTTGTTAGCTTTTTGATGAGCAATGTCGTAATACCTAGCCTTACTGCTAGACGACGGCAGAAAGTTTTGATCAGGGTCATGACGCGACAACGTTGACGACGCCGTCTGACATTTAGAGGCTCTTCCTGTACGTTCCGGTGCCATATGTAAGAGAACTATTTACTGAACTGCAAAAGGATTAAATGCAGCTGCATCCATTTTTTTTTTTTTGGCAGGAGCCTTTCTTGCATTCTTAACGGGGCGCTAAAAAAAATGAAGTAGCTGTTAAGTAAATTGCACTTCTGCAATACCAAAAAATCCACCCTTACCGAAAAAAAAAAGGCATGATAAGCCAGAAAAGACTAAAAAACAAAAGACTGCTGTGGCAACAACGCCCTGAATGAATAAGCTCCCCATGTCGTCATGGATTTGGATGGTGTCCTGCTCAGGCTTTCATTCATTCAAATAACTTTATTGAGTGCCCTGCGATTTGGTGGGGTGGGCCTAGACCCCGCCTAGGCTTGTTGGCTCTTGGCGGCTTCCTCGGCTCGCTGGACAGCCCAGAGTTGGTGCTGCAGGTCCGAGCTGAGCAACGCAGACTACCAGCGCGCGCGGAGGCTGTCGCTGTTTGAGGCTGCATCACTGTTATCGTGTGTTATACCCGCACATTCCCATAGGATATGCTCTAGGGTGGCTCTAGAGTCGCAATGTCTGCACTTGTCAGTCGTGTATAAATCTGGGTGTATTATGTGCATGATAGCTGGACTTGGATAGGATCTGGTTTGTAACTGCCGCCATTCGACAGACTGTTTTTTGTTTAATTTTGGACGAGGCGGCGGGAATGTGCGCCTCTGCAATCTATGGTGTTGTGTAATTTCATGAAATTTGGTCATTCGATCTTCCCACTCCCACTCGTCGGTAGTCGCTGAAGCGGGACTAACCGAGGCTCGGTCCGTAAGCTCTCGAGCCATGCGGTGTGCCACCTCATTGCCACCGTCTGGTAGTGTGTGAGCGGGTGTCCAGATGAGATGGACACTTCTGTCGTGGTTGTTACCTAATTTTAGGAGTCGTAGTGCCTCTGGGGAGATTCGACCATTGGCGAAGTTGCGTATTGCCTTCTGGGAATCACTGATGATTATATCTGCTTGTGTTTGTGCTATGGCTAACGCGATAGCTATTTCCTCTGCGGTTTCTACGTGTGGCGTGTTGACTGTAGCGCTCGTCGTGCATTTTCCCTCGTAATTTATCACCACTTCTGTGTAGGCGCGCTTGTGTCTGTACCTAGCTGCGTCTACAAATATGGTGTCCTTGCTGTTACTGAATTTCTTTTGTATATCGCGTGCTCTGCTTTCCCGCCTACCCTGATGGTGGGTGGGATGCATATTCTTGGGCATTGGAGGGATGGTTATCATGCCTCTGATGTGTCTGGGCATATCTACTTTGACACCATGTTGGTCATGATACCCTATACCCAGGCGATCCAATATTTGCCTACCTGTTTTAGTTTTGGACAGGCGTTCATATTGTGCTATGCGTTGTGCCTCGATTAGCTCATCCAGTGTATTGTGAAGACCTAGCTGCAGTAGTTTATCGTTGCTGGTGGTGATGGAGAGTCCGATTGCTTGCTTGTAGATTTTTCTGATTAAGCAGTCTAATTTGTATCTTTCTGACGAGTACCATCGTAGGTAGGATGCGACGTATACTATTTGGCTTATTACAAACGCTTGGACTAGCCTAAGGAGATTGCCTTCTTTCATTCCACTGTGTTTGTTGGCTATTCGCTTCAGTAGTCGCATGATTTGAGATGTTATATTGTCTAATTTACGTATGGTCTCTCCATTGTAGCCGTTACTTTCAATGATGAGCCCCAATACTCTGATCTTGTCAACCTTGGGTATGGGCGTACCATCCACGGTAGTTAGGCGAATTTCCGGATTGTTTCGTTCCTCGTAGTTGCGTGGTTTTCGGCCACGTTGCGATGGTATATAAATGAGGAGCTCAGATTTCTCAGCCGAACACGCCAGTCCGGTTCCTGCTAGGTATTGTTCAACTGCTTCTATTGCAGGTTGTAATGTGTTTTCAACCTGTCCATCGTTGCCATCGCTCACCCAGAGGGTGATGTCGTCAGCGTAAATGGTATGATTGAGGCCATCGATTTCCTGTAGTTTTGTTGGTAATCCAATTAGAGCCAGGTTAAACAGCATCGGTGATATTACTGAACCTTGGGGCGTACCTGCGCTTCCAATCTGTAGTTCTTCGGAGTCAAGGTCTCCTATCCTAATGTGTGCTTTTCTGTCAGTAAGGAAGTCTCGTATATAATTGTATACTCGCTGGCCTAGGCCTAGGTCATTTATTCTGTTTAATATTGTTTCGTGGGTAACACTGTCAAACGCCTTCTTTAGGTCCAGTCCTAAGATAGCTTTGGTGTTCCGACTGATGTTATCTATAATTTGATGCTTAAGTTGGAGCATTGCATCCTGTGTAGACAAATTTCTCCGGAAGCCCAACATTGTAGGCGGGAGAACGTCGTTATCCTCGAGATAGTTGGTCAGTCTCGCTAGGACAACGTGCTCCATGAGTTTGCCCACACGGGACATGAGTGAAATGGGTCTCAAGTTCTCCAACTGCAGCCGCTTGCCTGGTTTAGGTATTAGAATAATCTGGGCCGTTTTCCATTGCAGTGGTATTGTACCGGATAGCCAGCATGCGTTTATATACTTGGTAAGTTTTTCTAGAGAGGCATCATCGAGATTTCGGATCGTCTTGTTAGTTATTCCGTCTAGTCCTGGCGCAGATGTAGTATTTAGCTTTTGTAGAGCTGCTCTCAATTTCGCTTCGCTAATCGCTTCGTCTAATTGTATGTTTTTGGTGCCTGTGTAATCTGGGTGAGCTGTTGGCTTAGCCCGAGATAAATACCTTGTGGCTACCTCATCGATAAAAGCTTCTTCAGTTTTGTCATAAGCATGCAAGATTTTGTTTATGTTTTGTCTGTACGTAGCTTTACTTTCCTCAGGATTCAAAAGGTGCCTGAGGAAGTTCCACGCTCTGGATAATCAGAACTGATTATCCATATTGGTGCATGTTGCTTCCCATTGTTGGTTACAGAGCTGTTGTGCGTATGCTTCTATATCTCTGTTAAGTCGGGCTAGCCTGCGTCGGAGCGTCCTGTTGGGTCTCTGAGTTTTCCATCTCCTCAGGAGACCTTCTTTAGCTTCCCACATATGTAGGAGTTTACTGTCTACCTGTTCCATTTGCGCGTCCTGGGGAATTATGTGTGTGGCTGAGTTAACATCCTGCTTCAGCTGCGTGCTCCAGTCCGCGATGTCGGTGATAGTATTATCCTTTTTCTCGCGAATTTGTCTGAGTTTGTTCCAGTCTACAATTTTCAGTTGTTTGCCCTTGGTTTTGCTTGGCCCTGCTTTAACAGTGATTTTGAGGATATTATGATCGCTGCCGAGATCCTGTTGGGTGCCCTAATGTTCTTTGTAAAGGTGAGATCTGGCGTAGTATCCACACTAACACTAGACCCTCTCCTCGTAGGAGTCGACGGGTCTGTGATGAGGGTAAGGCCCTCTTGTTGTGCGTCTAGCCATAGGTGTCTACCTTTGGGGTTTTCAAATTTGTATCCCCATGCCGTATGTTGTGCGTTGAAATCCCCTCCAATCACTAAGGCTCTGCCTTTTGCGATAGTGAGGGTCTTGCGGAGAAGTGATCAGAAATTGGGAAGTCGGTTTCTTGGGTTACTATAAACATTAAGGACAAATAGGCTTTGATTGTTTTTTCTAGCAGGTATTAATTCGATTAATATATTGTCTACATCCGCAATGCCTGTATCATACTGAACGACCGTATACCTACGTTTGACTAGAGTGGTGACAGCTCTCGTCTCCCCATCGGCACTACAGAATTATCTGTACCCTGATAATTTGGCCTTACAGTGTGGCTCCTGTAGCATTATGACATCAGGATGTTCCTTATTAATTAGGTGTTGATGTAAGTTGGATCTTTTTCTACTGTATCCTTGACAATTCTATTGCCAGATAGTATAATGATCGTGTCGATCCATGGTGGCAGTTAGTTTTCCGGTTCCCTCCACCGTAGGTGTCGAGGGTTTATTATATGGCTTACTGGTTGTTTTGATGGGGTCACCTCCACTGGTTTGCGGTCCCCACGTCTTCATACGAGATTCAATGTCAGCAAATTTTGTATTAATTGTGTTAAATTGTTGTTGTATTTGCGTCGTAATAGCCTGTGTAACTTGCTGGGTAATTTGTGTGCCCAGATCTGTAAACTGCGTACTTATGATATCTAGCTTGCTTTCTAGAATGTCAATTTTGCTTTCGAGTTCATCCTGTCTTTTCTCAAGAGGTTTAACGGATTTGGTCTTTTTAACTGCGATCGTCTTGTTATCATCTGTGGCTTTGCGTTTGGCTGGCACGTTAGCCTCTTCCTCCATATCTGCCTCTTTTTCCTCAATACTATCTAGTGTGACACCTTGCCCGTTTTTAAGACTAATGTTCTCTTTCCGCAGTCTACCGTTTTCTTCTTCTAGAGCGACAATCCGCTGATGATGTTCTAGCATCATTTGTTTCATCTGTGCTAGTTCTTTTTCTAACGCTCTATTTCTAGTGTTAAGTGCAGCCTCTGCCTCCGCGCGCGCCCCGGAAGCCACGTCAACCCAGCTCACCTGTGATGGGGGTCCGGTGGTGTGGTTGCCGATAGTGCCCTTGCTGTTGCCAATGGCCTGGGGTGACTTGGTGGGGTTGCCACTGCGGGGTCTGGACCTTGACCTTGATCGGTTGCCGGACTGAGATTTGCTTCTGGTTCTTGGGAGGGAACCCGATCTGTTCCTGGTGGCTGTACTTGGGCTTCTTTGGTTGTCGACGTAGTTCTCGTATTCCACTTGTTCCTCTCTCCGGGCACGTTTCCATCTTCGTGTTTTGACGAGGTATGGGATCCGGTACCTTTCTTGGCATCGTTTATCCGCGGTCGGGTGGTCATTTCCACATAGTTGGCATTCTGCTTTGCATTCGTGGTCTTGCTTTGGATTCTTGGTGCCGCAACTCCGGCAAATTTTGTCAGTAGGATTGGGGCATATGTCCGCTCGGTGTCGAAGTCTTCCGCATTCGTAGCAGATGTCAAATTGTTTCTTGTAAAGTGCGCATCGAACAAGCGCAGCTCCGTATTTCACATAGCTAGGGACGTAATATCCATCAAAAATGACGATTACGTTGTTTGTATTGCCCATACGTTTGGCGTAGAGGACGCTTGGGTTACGTGGAGTGACCAGCTTCCTAACGATGTTTTCCGGGCTTTCATCGGCAGAGATACCTCGGATGACTCCTTTCGAGGTGTTCTCCGGTGCTGCGCGATAAGCACAGGCTTCATATTCCTTGCTCCCAATGCTCAGACTGGTTATCGCGACATACTTTTTGGCTCTTTCTTTTGATGGTGTGCCGAGGACTATAATGTTCTGCTTCTGGTTGAGGCAAAGATTATCTTCTTCATCCGCTGTACGTTCAACATTTGTAGCACGTCGTACGCTGTGGTAGATGCGGTCTGTACCGTGTTCAGTCACGTTGAGTCCCCCTCTTGGTCTAATAATGATCCTATAGTCGTCTACTGGTAAGTGAGGCATGCGGCTTGCGACGATTAATTGTCGGATCTGCCGATTGCCCTTTTTCTTGTTCCATGAGGTTTCGTTAGCTCGCTGAAGTGGTGTTTTATCACTATGTGGCCGGTCCACGTTAACAGTGAGTCTTCGATGATTTCTTTTAATTTCGAACCAATGGCCTTGGTCCAACTCTTCTGGTTGAATATCTTCGCCTTCTACACGTACAACGTCCATGTTTGGCATGTTTAGAGGCGTTAGGCTCAGCACATCAGCCATTGCGGCTGGTGATACATCGCGACGGGGATGCTATCGCTAGGCCTAGGCTTCCCAGTCGGCGTGGCAAACTGTTTGCAATGATTGCTGGAAATGGCCCACCTGGTTTATTAGGTGTCCAGGTGATCCTTGGATCTTCCTGCTTCTCCTGAGATGTGAATTTTCTCGTTATAGTCGAAAAACCGCCGGCAAGCATTCGAAGTTTACGGAGCCGACGTGAAACGCATCCGCTTTCGGTCTTCTTCTTGCTCAGGCTTTGTTAATTTTTTATTGGTAAAGATGGGCTACACTGTATCCCAAAAGAGCCAACGACCAAGCTTGGCAAGTTTCACAAGCTTTTACTGAGACACATACGAAAAAAAAAAAAAAAACTGATATCCACGACATCATGCTGACATACTGGCACTGAGGTTTCTATGCAAAATTTAATAAAATTGAACTTTAAACTTAATTTTCTTCTTTAATAATTCACCTATTACCCAACAATTATTGAAACGAGTTTTGAAAGGACATTTTGTCAGTACTAACTGACTTAGTGTTCCTCTTTAGTGTCCCTTAAGCCACTGACACATGCACACATTCAGCTTTCTTTAACCATTTTGAACATGTTTATTAACCTGACAATCAATAATAGCATTTCAAGCAAAATTTCTTAACGTCACCAACACATCACTCCTTGGGAGGTCCATCAATCCTCGACATTACATACAGTCTTCTTTCACAGGTCTCTTTTCAGCTTCTTTGACCTTCACAAAACACAGTCCGTGTTGAGTCACTTGGGTGTCCACGTCCACTCTGCCTTCTAGGAATACAACAAACAGACATGCCTTCCGGCAACTGCGATAGATCTTTCTTAAAAGCTTGTCCACTTCTGCTGCCTTTTCCTCGGTGACTTGTCCATCACTGTCCTGTGCTTGAAGCCCAGCCATGACAATCTGGTTTGTTTCCATAAGAGACCGCACGCTTCGTGCGACTTCTATGTTGCCACTCACTTCAGTGTGTGGAGTGGTGTTGAGCACAAACTTTGGGTAGTTGCTAAGGACTTTCTTGGTGCCAACAAGGTGAACCAACCTCCGGTTCTCCCTTTTATTAAGGTAGTAAAACAGGTTGCTTACAGCGCCACGGAAATCAGTCTGGAGCTGATTCCGACATTTGGCCCACGCCGTTAATTCTTTTTGCTTGCTCCGAGATTTTTGTGGCTTGGTTACTGTGGTGGACTCCATCTCTGCTTCGTCATAAACGTAAACTCCAATAGGCTCGTATTCTTCCTCTTTCTTGCCAGTACTTCCAAATCCCATTTCATCCTCATCGTAGACATAAACGTTGAACCGCGTCTTACGATCATATATTTCAAATGCCCTGTCCATGATTTTGTTTTGCATTTCTTTAAGAACGGCATCTCCATAAAAGAGGCCCTGTTTGAGCCTATGCTTGACAAGGCGAAGACTTGCAGTGGCGTCCTCTGCGGAACAGTGGCCGTCGGTGCCCGTTTGAATTTCTTCACCAAGAAAAGTGCTTGTCAGTGTCTTGAGCTTTGTCTTGATTCGCCGGTTTCCTGAGATATTGAAGATGACACTGGAGTCAATCACATATGGATGTATCAAATGTAAAGCGTGCAAGTCAAAGTTCAGCGACTGTCCCACGAGAATGGCATCACTGGGCAGGAGATCGGATATTGCTTTTTGGACATCTTCAATACGTGTCCAAACTGGGTCCAGCATTTCTTTTGTTATGCCACTGAACTGTGTGAGGTAGTCAATTATGCGGTTTCGAGGTTTGACCAGTTCGTCAAGTAGCACGTTTTCATCTTCATCCACCATGGTCACACGGGTGAGCTCGTTGACCCTGGCTGTTGTCAAGCACATCTCACAATCTAATCCGAACAAGCGGGAGCTGCAAAGAGAAAGATGGGAAACTGCAGTTCTAGATTCACATATAGCCAAACACACCCAGTGGCATTGCTAGAGCAGCAGGTACAGCACAGATGTAGATTACAGTGGAATCTCGTTGATACGATTTTCACGGGAAAATAAAACGCATATCCGAAATTTGTATCATCCAACTAAATCGTATTATTGGGAAAAGAAAAAGCAAACATATCTCGAAAAACGTATTAAGCAGAATCATATCAACGAGGTTCCACTGTATTATGTCCAGGGGGGGGGGGGGGGGGTATTGTGTATTAAAGGCAGACTTTGGTGTAGGTGAACCTTTTCAACAGCTCAGACGCTATGGCAATCTATTTTGAGTGTGTGTGTGCATGTGTGTGTGTGTGCAGGAGCTGGGGCTCATTTTGCCGTGCATACTTTTATTTGTTACTGCGAAAGCCAGGCGCTCCTTTTGTTGAGAGTGGGGTCAACCTCCAAGGCTGGAGTGCCCCCACTGCCTCCCCCCTCATCTGCAGTTCCAAAGCACCTGCTGTAAAAAAAAAAAAAAAAAAAAAAAAAAAAAAAACATTTCTTTTCCAAATTAATTTATCCACACCGTCAGGCTCGTAAACAGGGGGAGGGTTAGGGGGTCCTGACACTCCTGAAATTATTGCCATGGCAATATATTGCGCAGTGCAATTCCATATATGTCATTATATTGTATGTACACATCAATATATTCATTATATGTTTGTACTATCATATGTCAGCAATGTGGCTGATTCATACGTGAAAGTAAGCAAATGAAATTTTTTGAAATTGCCACGTTAAATGGCCACGTTGTCCCAACAAAACGTCTCTCGAAAATTCCTTGGTACAGCCCTGCTGACAGTCCACACTCTACCAAAATTCTGTGCACGTTCATTATGCTGATTTGTCACCGGGGCAGCCAAAGGAGGTAAAGAACAGATACAGAACTCAGCGTTTTCAGTCATAGTTGCCATTAAATCTGCCAAGGACTGCTACTAGCAGCATACTTTGTGGAAGCGGTGGCAAGCGAAATATAGATCAGCCCATTTGCAGCTAGCAACATGGGGAAATGCTTGTGGTATAAAAGTTTAGAAGCTTAATGTAATTTCACTTAATGTAATTCAAACCATGGATGCCTGTAGTTTTCACGGGACCAAAAAATGGTATCATTAGCATTTATAATTTGTTCTAATTATGTTCAGCCCCCCGTCTGTGTCACTCTTTAAACATCTATATCACAGCCAATTTAATGATTACCTGATGTATTGTACTTTGATTTCAAATAATCTGATATCTCCACATTCTTCTTGCTGTGGTGTCGCACTTCAAAAAATGTAGAGCTTTGCACTTCTGCTTATTTGATTAGAACCATCTAGAGCACACATGCAAGTTCTTATTGATGGGAAGCACAGCACCTCACAAGGCATGCATGCACACTGCACCACATATTGCATAGTTGCTGCCATACATGGTCATACAGTCACATAGTCTATCACAGGTTACTTCCTTCACTGCTTCTGCTGAAAGAACAGCATAGTTAATATTACGCTTTAAGTCATTTTTCTTTTGATGTCTTAAACTGTGTGAGTATCAGTTACCTTACACTGCTGGCTTGCAACAGCTGAGAAGTGAATGCTTTTGTAGTTTAGTAAGAATGCCTTCATTCGATGGGTGCTTGAAATTATACAAATGAAAGCAAGAGTTCCTATATTTACACAGAAGTTCTGGTGCTAGACACAGGCACACACAAAGAAAAACATCAGGGACTTACACATACGCCAGAACCAATACAGCAACAACAATATGGCAGCAATGCATAAGCTTCCAGTTCCACACTGGCATTCTGTATGACTGCACAAGTTTGTGTGCAGCTTAACAGAACTGCAGCCCACAACCTAGCTATACTTACTTATGATTTACTGGTGTGTAGCTTGACTTTGTATAGACGTAGTCTCGTGTGTTGTTTGCTCTGATCAGTGGATAACCTTCCGTCAGCATTTGTACTGGGCTCAACAAAAAAAATGTGCGGGGCACCTCAAAAGCGCCGATGTCCTCATCTTCAGTTGGTGCATCTTCTGCCAGAAGCTTTTCAGGCCACTGACTGTCAGGCAGCTGCGTCTTTGTATTTCTGCCATTCTCGTTGGCACTTTTGTTTTGCACTGCCACCGTCTGGCTCTGTACTGGCGGATCAGCATCCGTGACATCACTGCTCTTTGGAGCGCTTGGTTTGTCGGACGGCTCCGGTACCGTCTGGCTCTGTACTAGCGGATCAGCATCCGTGACATCACTGCTCTTTGGAGCGCTTGGTTTGTCGGACGGCTCCGGTTCTTCGTTTTTCCCACTGGTTTCTTTATCGCCAGGCTGCTTGATGGGCACAAACGCGCCGTAGCACCTGAAGACCGCGCCAGCAGCCTCGGCCGCCTCCAGTGAGCCAAAGAAGCACCGCAGTTTCATGCCGCTGTTGAGACTGATTGGCACTTGCGTAAGTTCAGATTCGGTTGTGGCGCTGTAACGCGCAGAGGGAACGACACGGACACCGCCGTCGGGAAATATGTTCCTGAGCTTCGGGAACTGTTCAGCACTCGCACTAAGGTCCTTCGCTGACAGTCCGCTCACAGTGATTACGACAATGTGGCTGGTTTTGTCGTTTCGTAGGTACCGGCACCAACGCGTCAAGAGTGGGGTCTTCGGGCCCATCAGGGCCACAAGGAGCAGGGCCTGGATATCTTGAAGGTAAAGAACGGCCTTGTCCTCCACGACGTCCTCGGAATCGTCGTTGTCGGTACTGGCATCGGTTTCAGGCCACGACCAAGCAGCTTCGGAGCCATCATCGGTCAGAAAAAACTTGGGCATTTCTTTCCACGCACTAGGAAAGGGTCGCTTCCGGGCTCGAAGCTGCACCAATTCTTCGCTGATTGCCTTGGCAGCGTCTGGTAGCTCCGATGTTTTTCTCTCCGAAACAGACGTTTTTTCGTGCGCCCAAGTTTTGTCTAAGTTTTGACGCTTCTTGGTTGCAGGGGCCGATTCCGGGCTGACCGATGACTTGTCCTCGCACAACTCCAAAAAAGCTTCAATCTTCCTCTTCTTGGATTCCATGCGCTTCATCTTCTTAGAACTCAAACCGATTCGCTTCTCGGCTTTTCCGTTGACAGGTGCCATCACGCTAGCACGTCAGATATACGCAGTACCACTGCAGGTAGCCAGGAACACGTGGAGTGACGCTTACCAATCGAGCAAGGCGACTGATCCAAACGCGCTTATGATTCGCAAGTCCAGTCCATGTTGTCCTGGCAGTTGAGCCCTCGCGAACATGCGCGAGAGTACCATGCGGCTAAACACACAGAAGTATTGTTTTGCCGTAACTTACACTTCAGGATTCGTACACATGATACATGTTAGTTTCACCGCGGCAGTTCTCAACGCACCTGACGCGTGCATGCCATGAGCTGCATGCGGCCACTGTAATGTTTTTTTCACTGCACAACTGCAACATTGTGCGCAGACGCCGCGCAAAAAGGCCCCAAATCTGAACAATCCGGCTAATAAAATAATTTTGCTGCAGAGATTGATAAAAAAAATCAGCGGCACAGAATTTTTTTATGTTGTTCAAAAAAAAAAAACACAGATAAATGCAACTTTTAAAGTGTTGCGTTGATATGAGTTTTTGGTAAATGCGGTAAACAAAAGCATAGCCTCCGAGATTATTTTTTTTGCCATAAGTTGTTGCTAAGAGTGCAATTTGGATCTCACCTATTCACATTGTAAAAAAGATGTAATTTTATAAATAGTAGAGCTCTGTGTTTAAAAATATTTATTGTGATAAAGGAACGCAGCCAGCTTTAGCCAATCTTCCGACCGACTTGTGTTCTGTGCGCGAGCGACATGCGAGTCCATGTGCTCAAGCGCTTGACGTTGTCTGCACACTTAAAAATACTAACGTTCTAGTTTACACGTTGTGTTATTGATACTTTGGTGGTGTTTACTACGTCATGAGTAAATCTGCTGCTATGGAACTTCTCGAAGAGATAGAGCGGACTGTCGTTCTTGGGCGAGAATTTTCCAACGTGCTTGAAGACGCGTGTGGTGTTTCTGACCAAGACGAGTTTGATTTCTTGCGATTCCTCGTAGACTGCATTGTCCGTGGCGACTACGTGAGTGTGTTCACAGACGATCGGACAAAGAGATTACTGCGCGTGTCATCTTACTCTAGTTGTTTATGTGAAATACTTGAGAAATGCAACAACTACGTGGACGGCGGTCGCCGCACTCGGCAATTGACTGTGCTCCTTGTCGGTGTAGCTGCTTTGAAGCTCTTTGTCCAGTGCAACTGGACGGGACCAGCTGTAGAAGTTGTTAATGACATTTTCCCCAACTCGGAATCCGACGAGTGCCAGCGCGCGTGTCTGAAAGCTCTCGAAATATGCGGAGAGCCGCCATACCACCTGATAGAACAAGCCCCTTTCCTTATCATTGCCGAGGCCTTGCTTGTGCGCTGTAATGAAATGCTTCACAGCTGTTGGTCCGCTGACTGGTGGGCGTGGAGGTGTGCGTACGTACATCAGTTAGTTATGCTTGACCGATCCCAAGAACTGTACAACGAAATTTGCGACCGAATCGCCAAGGTTGAAAAGAATCTACCTTCCCCCGATGAAGGCGACGAGCAGAGAAAGCTAAGAATGGTGTATTGCACCGAAGCAGCGCTGTCCTACGTGCATTACTTCGAAGTGCGAAATAGTCGTTCGTACTTGGACGCGGCGAAAAGTGTTTCAAATGTCGAGTTTCAGCTGACTGGAGCACTTGGAAAGAGGACTTACCACCAGGAAAATGAGCTCCCCCAGTTGCTGCTTGAAGTGCGGCACAAAGAAAACGGCGACGTCGCTACTTCGTCGTTAAAAAGGGCGAATTATTTCCCTAAGAATGCGCCGCTTAAAGATGACACCGTCATGAATGAGATAAAGTTTAGTGCCAGTACAGCTGCAGATGTTAGCCTAACGCCCGAGGAGGGTTGTTTGCTTCTAGCCGTGTGCATCCTGAGCAAGAGCATCAGTGCACCAGATGCTCTTAGAGATGAAGAAGTCATGGCATACATTGAGCGAGTGCTTTCAGTGCCTTGCTCTTGGTCGGTGCAGTTCAGTGCACTCTTTCAGCGATGCAGACTGGAACGTAAAAGTAGCCGGCGAGTCGAGCGATCTATGACTCAACTGCAGTGCCTCGTCGACGCTGTTAAATCCCCTGAACCTAGTGCTAGTGCCAGGCAAGAGCTCTTCTTCTCTGTAGCTATGCCGTCCATCTGGGAAGTTGAAAAGGAGCTGGGCAACCTCTTCTTCGCACTGGGCGCTACAAAGAGTGCCCTCGACGTTTTCATCAAATACGAGCTTTGGGAAGATGTTATAAACTGTTACACCAAGATAGGACGCCGTGACAGAGCAGAAAATGTTGTGAGGAAGCTGCTCGAAGAAGAAGAATCCGCGCACCTGTACTGTTTGCTGGGTGACGCAACGCAGGACCCTGAGCACTACACGAAGGCCTGGGAGATATCAGGTCATACCAGTGCAAGAGCTCAGCGCTCACTTGGCTTGTTCTATTATAACAAGAAGGAGTTTCAAGAGGCCATTCCGTATCTTGAAAAGTCATCAGAACTTAATGGAATACAGATGAACGTTTGGTTTGCCCTTGGTTACTCTGCCATGCAGGTTGAGAACTATGCTCTGTCTGTGAAGGCATATAAACGTGTTGTGAATTTGGACCCTGAAAGCTTTGAAGCATGGAACAATATGGCCAGTGCTTATATCCACATGGGAGACAAGCAAAAAGCCTGGAAAGTTCTGCAGGAAGCACTTAAGTGCAGTTATGACAATTGGAGAGTGTGGGAAAACTACCTACTTGTGTGCATGGATGTTGGAGCTTTTGAGGAGTGCATAACTTCTTGGCACAGACTGATTGACATTAAGGGAAAGCATTCTGATGGCAAGGTGGCGAGACTCTTGGTTAAGGTTGTAGCTGAAGGAATTCCTGACATCTATGGCAAGCCTGGAACTCACCTTAAGTCGAAGCTGCTCGCGCTGTTTGGCAGAGTGACATCTGGTGTCACTAACGATGCTGACATTTGGCACTCGTACGGGTCTCTCTACCAGCTCTCAAGTGAAGATTCAAGTACAACTGTGGAAGACACAGAGCGAATGCTACAATTCTTTCAGAAATCATTTCGCTGTCATAATCAAAAGTCAAATTGGGAGAAGGAAGTGGCAGCTTGCAGGGAGCATCTAATACGTTCGAAGGACCTTTTGGACATTTACATTTCTGCGACAAAACAGTTTAAATGACAGAGCTCGCAAGCACCAGCTCTTATCATCTGCTAGAATCACAGTGAAAGGTACGCTGTCAATTGTTGAGAACTACAAAGTCAACTATACATCTGAAATTCTTGATGAACTGACACCTGCAATTAATACTCTTGCAGTGAAATTAGAAGAAATTGCTTCGCTTATCAATTCCCTTGGTTAAGCCATCACAGGACCCATATTGTTGCTGGTTGTAAATTTGTGTTGCTCTGTTTCGCACAACATATTTGGGATTTATTGCATTAACACACATTGTTGCGTTTTCTCTGGCAGTTTTTACCATTGTGAAAATGTACACATTGTACAATACACTATTTGATTTATTGCTATACTCTGATGTTTTACTCATCTCGTGTGATTTGTTTGATATTGATATCACTATTTTCTGGGTATTGTTTTTTAGTATAAAATGTCAAGCTGCATAACATTTTAGTAATCCTACGCTTTATCAAAATCATGTGTGCATGCTTAAGGTGCAAGCTGTACTTCATGAAGTAAAACATTGTATCACTGGTGCTCTAAACAAGAGAGACATTATGTATGTGACAACCGAAGAATTCAGTGGGCGGGGTCCTACACAAAAGAAGTTGCATAGCTGCGCCAGCCAATTGTTTTCCCTCATTTCCTTGATGTCATGGCGGCGACCAACTTCATTTAATACAAACTTAATGTTTCTTTCAGTCGGCATCTCTCGGGAACAATGTTTCGTCGACTGGAAGCACAAAAGGCAGATACAGTTCTGTTTTGTGGACGGGGCCTGCATTTTAGATTGTCCCCACCTGTATTTGGTGTCAGGCAAACCTAGTCAGCCAGCAGGCTTTTTTTTTTCTTTTCTTTTTTTTATGCGGCGCATAAATATTGCCGTCAGGCCTGTCACACGTCATGGCAGTACTCGACTTTCGTTTATTATAGTGTATGCTTCAAAATGAATTACGTAAAACAGTTTTTAGTTCTGGCCCTGGAAGTTCCTTGTCAGGCTGGAGGGTCCAGTTATACATTCCCGTAAGTGTGATCAGCCAGCAGCCTCGTTCCGACGCACATCTGGTGGCAGGAGCCCCAAGTGTTTTCCCACCTCGTTCAGCCAAACGGCGGCGACATTGCAGTGGTTGGCACGGGAGTCCTCGTTTTCGCAGAAAATATTCGCCCCATGCGTGGTTCGGGCGCTCCGCGACAGGCGGCAGCACTCGTACCGCGCATCCGCTCGGCGCTCCGCCGTGACGCATGCGGCGGCCCTGCAGCGGCAACAAATGACGGGAGGGGAACGGAGGGACCGCAAGGTCACATGACTAGTCGCAAGAGATCATTCAGCGGTGTGCAGAAGCTTTTTTGGGAGAGGGGCGACGTTTGTGTGCACTGGTTGAATCTATTTATAGTGTGATCAATACTGGAAAATTTGGGAATACATCGGGACGACAAGCAAAAAAGCGGGTAAGTGTCGACAGTTTTCTCGCCTACTGGCTGGTCAAGCATCCTCGACGCGTTTCACGGCTAAACCGACGTCGTCCGCCGCGCTTCGCCATGGTTTCGCGTCGCGCCGCTCGCCTGCTTCGCCGGCAGCGCTCGACCGGCAAGGGGAGCGCGCTAGCTGTTGCATTTTTTTGCCTTGGCTCGAGTGTGTCGGCATATTTTTACGTTACCTACACACCGTGCCGTGTATAGCGGTCGGATCTGCTGGTACCGGACTTCTATTCCGACAAGTCACGCTTAGCTAAGCAAAGGTAGCCGGCCACTATTATAAGCGTGCCTTTCCTTTCGGTTCCTCCAATGCGCGCGCCCGGCTGGTTCCAGTATAACCTGATATCCAGAGCTCTTCTGCTTCGAGTTCTTCGCTGCATGTGAGTAGCTGTGCTGCCAGTCATTGCAGATTCCGTGAGAATGTTTTTCGCTTAGCACCGGCGACACGCGCACTATCCGCGGAGAATTACATTTCCGGCGCCGCTATAAATACGGAGAGTGGGCTACCCAGTGTGACTCTCCGTTTACCTGCGGCTCTGATGCGATGACCCTGTTCTCTTAAAGGGGCCTGCCTGTGCCTCCTTCTAAAGGGTGTTCGCTCTCTCTATCTTGTCCCCCCCCCCCCCCCCCCCTGCCTAAAAAAAAAAAAAAAAAAAAAAAGACGCACGAAAATACTGTGGAAATGTCTACTGGTTGCACTCGGAATGAACACGTCGCTCGAAATAGTCTTACATACGATATACGTCTAGCAAAGCAAACCAAGTGTACTTTCGCTCATTCAAACGTCCAGGCCGGCTTCGTGTTCCGCACGTGGCAAAACGGCGTTCCAGCAGTGCAGGCAGGCACGCCTCCGGAGAGCGGGCTCCTGCCTCGGCGGCTATGGCGTCAGGCTGCGTTAGATCAGGTTCGATCGCGGCGCGCGCTCTTCCACGACCGCGTTGCACTCTTAAGGGGGTCCCGGCAGTTGTGTGTGCCCCCCTGTTTCGCGACATAACTAACCGTTACGAGATGTGAAATTGTAATTGTCCGCGCTGGTCGCACTGCTGTGTCGAGGAAACTGCTGAAACTAAACGCTTTCTGAACCGGGTTCGCTTGCCAGTTTCTTGGCGCTCGAGGTGGGTATAACTGTACACTTTGCTCAAGGAGGATATTTGAAGCGGCCGGAGAGTTTGTTTAGTAAGTTCACATGCGTTACGCACATGAATGTGTGCGAATATAATTGTCTTGCGCTGATGATTCTATCCTTTTAACTATGTACGAGCGAATCGATTGTGCATGACCTTGGGACAAGCACGCGATGATGCTGATTAATTAAAGGCAGAACAGCACTTCACATTGCGCTGCGGGCCAGGACTCTTCGCGCTAGGTATCGCTCTGTAGGCCTGCAAATGTGAAACTCTCTTTAATGGCCGAGTTGGCTGAGTGGTCAGCCTGAGTGAATTCCAGCCTGACTGGCCTCCCACCGAGGGCTGCCCGCCGAGAGAGGCGTGATATTCGTTTTAGTAACCGGTCAGCACGTTTGCATACGCCGTTGCGCCATATCGCTTCCCTTTTCGCATACAAAGACCCCCATTTTCATTCTCCGACGAAACAAACATCTGTGTGCTCCGTCGTCGCGCGCTGGCGGCTCTGAAAAAAAAAAAAAAAAAAAAAGAGAAAGAAAGGGGTTGTCCTTATTGTTTCCTCCCTCGCTCATCTCGTCTCGGAAACGCGTGCGCGCGCGTTCCCAGTCGCAAGGCGTCCTTCGCGTTCACGGCAGGAGCGGATCGACTATACCGCCTACGAGGCACGAGAAGCAAGACTCCAAGCAAGAGCAGCAGCTACTTCTGGAAAACAAGAAAAGGCCGTCTGTTTCTTCTGTCTACCCCAGTGCTGAGACGCGCTGGTGTTCGAGCGTACGAACCCGCTTTTTTTTTTTTAAATTATTTTTTAGGTGTGTATGTGAGGAAACGAATGTGGTGGCAGTTGCTTACGTTATGCCAACGTTTACTGTACTAACGTTGGTTACCGCTACGTGCTCCGATGACACTATGTAAAGGAATGCACGAAAGAACGACTAGTGCACTTGACAAAACGACAGACTGGTTAGGCTTGTCTATCTGTTTGCAGTGTTCACATGGACGAGAGGCGGCAACATACTTCTCGTAAGAAACGCCGTTACTACACCATCCCGGCTTGCTTGCTAAGCTTAAGTGATGCGTCGCGCTCTCTAACATCACAGTGTGAATAATGTTGTCTGTACCCGTCATTTCCATCTCTGAGCGTTAATGCACCGAGCGTCAGTGAACGTGAGTGTGCAGTTCTGAAGTAATGCGATAGCTGGCGCGAGAACTCGGCGTGTAAATTTAACTTAATTAGCCCTGTGTTTCGGTTCCTGAAATCGCCGGCGCACCTTTAAAATACGATAACTTTCTGCCCATTTGCTTGTTTTAGTGTTATAGCGCGGCATCCTATAGCCGTGCTATATGAAGGGCCGTGACTGGCTGCTTGAACTGGTCGGTAAAAAATAAAGTTTACCAAAAAAACTTGTAACAACGAATGACTCAGCGGAAATGTTGCGTTCCTTCCGCCGTTTACGCTGTAACTATAAGAAAGCCGGTACATTTTACATTCCACAGGCTCAGATATCTGCTACGCGCGCGGATGTTTGCGAGGGCGCTTTTCCGATGCGACCATCCGTCGAAACGTGGCCGCCACGGCGAATGCAGCCTGTCATCCACCATTGGCATTCACCGCAGTCCCGACGATCACGTGCCGATTGAGCTACGGGGCGAACCTTCGCGCAGCTCACTCAGGGCGTTGCTCATTTCACTTCCTAAGCAACCCCGTATATAGTGGATGCTGACTAGGACAATACAACAGGGTGTCCTCATGAACCCTCCCTGATTTCAAAATAAAAATGGTAATAAAAACAAATAGAGCTATGATACATTGACATCTGCAGTTTGCGGCATCATTTTAATCATCTCAAAAATTAAAAAAAAAAAAAAAAACGCTTCTACATGGGCTCATATATCGTAACCCTTAAAAGGTCTTCCGCATACCACACCACACATTGGGCTCTCTCTTGAGGTGTTGTCATTTTTGGTATTTATTCAGCACCTGAAACAAAACAAGAGGAATGGTGTAGAAAAAAAATTATGAAAAAACTTTTTGAGTTGGTTTACATGACGCCATAAACCGCAGCTTGCTATGTAACATAGTTTTTTTTTTTTTTCATTTTGAAATCAGAGAGGTTTCATGTGGACATCCTGTATTTTACGTAACCGCCGAAGTACCGCCATGATGAGCTGCTAACGTGGTCGTTTTCTAACCGTAACAGACAATGCGTGGCACTATAATAAACGGTCGATGTATGTGCATGGACATGGTTGTAGAGGCATGTTAGGTGTCTCATGGGTATGTTAACTCGACATCACTGCGCACAAAGTTGGGGAAATTGTTCTCATAATAGCCCAAGATGGCGGCGTTCGTGGACCGTAAGTAGGACAGTCTAGAAAGCTGCACAACTTGACTTCACAAATTAAGATGCGGCGCCGCCGTCGGCCATTTCGCGCCAGTTAAATAATAATAAAAAAAAAAGGCAGTTGACAGACTCAACAGGAGTTTTCCGCAGCAGGCAAGGCGTGGCCAAGTTTATAGTGGTCACGAACAACGAATTAGATAAGCGCCAACGTATGAGAGGCCCTCTGTGCCGCGCACAGCATTCGTTACTCCTCATACCATGCACTTGCCTGTTTGTAAATAAACAACGTTGGTACAAGCAAAAAAGTACAGACGACCAGCTTGTACCGACCCTGTTTGTTTACAAACAGGCAAGTGCATATGGTATGAGGAGTAACGAATGCTGTGCGCAGCCCAGAGGGCCTCTCATATATGCACGATATCCGTACACGATTACCGAACTTTCGGTAATCGACGCATAAATTAGCATCCGTAGGCATGACTGGCATGTTGAAAGTCGTCTGCCCTGGGCCGGCAACGTGTCTTTAATTAGTTTCTTTTGCCTATATTTATGGCCAAAACTATGACGGATGTTCTGGCCTTGTCTGTATTCGCTGGATCGGCAAGTCGGGTTTGGTGTAGCGGGAATGCCAAGGGGGGACCTCGGAAGCGCCATGTGTAGCTATGTTCATGCGGAATATTCGTTTTCTCGTCGCGTCAATCACAGAGGGACTATTAATTGCACTATACTCACTACTCGAAGCGGGAGAACGAGACATTTGTGTAATTTAGCAGCGACAACGCAGCGTCATGTCTGTTTGAGAACGACGTCATAATAGGGGCGCGTCGCTTCCTGGTGCTATGTCAAATCGTTCTCGAGGGACTTATATAGGCCATGCCATGCTTACTGGATAAATAAATAAATAAATAAATAAATAAATAAATAAATAAATAATAAATAAATAAATAAATAAATAAATAAATAAATAAATAAAAAGTAATGTTCCACAGCACTTGTAGGAAGACCACGTGCGACAGTGAAACAGCAGCTTACTCCCTAGCGTTTTCCCTCCTTTAACTGGGTGAGCGGTTGGTCGAGTTTCGGTAGCATTGCAGATAATTGCTGAGACGGAGCGCAGTATATATGTTACTTGATCAATTTGTCCTTCTATGGGGATTTCTTAGTTCTGCTGGGACCGCACGTGTGTTGCGCTTAACGCACGTAAAGCACTTGAGTAAAACAGCGATTGTATATTTCTCAACGACATTTTGCGAGTTCACGTTGTCATATGGAAAGACGGTGGGGAAGCGAAGCGGATGTATCTCCTGCGGCTCGGGCTTTGTCCGAGAGAGAGAGAAAGGAACGGAATGCTCGTTTTTAGCTTCAAATATATGCATTTGGAACGACGCCTTTGCAGGCACGTTGTACAACACCTTTCAGTAATGCTCGGACAGCCGCACATTTGCCTCTCATACAAAAGGCACCAAGAACACTAATTCAATTAATTTCCTTTCATATTTCTCCAGAATAATCTTGGAATTGTTTACAGGGCTGCGGTCTGCAGCTTGATATGCTCAATGTCTCCCCTTAGACGACACACCGTTCCCCATAAGCATTTTCCGTTCATATGGTCTGTCAAAGTACACAATGGTGTATACTAATATAACGATCGGATAGTCTAGCTTTCTCAGTCACACTGCAACAGGGTTGCATGCTTTGTTAGTGAGACCCTTACACCCTTTACGGGTGTATAGGGTGTGAGCTATAGCCAGGTTTGCACCCTTAAAGGCTCTAAACAGTTTAAGTTGGTTTAAATTGTGGGAGTTATCACACTCTTTGGAAGGTCCTCGGAATGCCCCTGCCCGAAATTTACCCAAATCTTCACGAACGCTTTACAATATCCGATGCAATTCGTTCGCTATACCCGAGAATAGCGAACGCCTAATTCCCTTAAGCCCTACACCATGTATACGTACTTCGGTACTCTCTGCCTTATCCTCGACTCATGTTCTTGTATACTGCACCGGCTCTATTACGCCGGCTCCGCTGTTTGCAATGCTTCTGTCCCTTACAAAAATTACACGTGGCATTCAATGGCACCTCAACAGAAACTCTACTGAGAGCAACAAAACTCTACAGAAACGCAACATAATTCCTATAGCGAGTTTTGTAAGGACACGTGCCTTGGCGATACCGACCGCTCCGTGACGCGTTGCCGCCGAACAAAAACGTTCGTGCAGTGTCTCCTATACAACTTCATTAATTATATCATGAAGCTGAGACACTTTTGCTACCGTGCACGTATCGCTCTGGGCCGTTTTACTGGTGGCAGGCAGTGTAACTTGTGCTCGAGACGAGGTTTCGTCTGAGCGGTGTTCTCCAAGGCGGTGCGCGCGGGCTATGGCATACATTCATGCGCAAGTTTCTGGAGGGCGCAAAGTCATTCTCCAGGGCACTCACGTACCGCGCTCAGATCGTGGTGTTTGCATGAAAAACTTCAGGAATTTAATTTAAATTTTAACGTTTAGTCTCACTAGAACCAGCTATAATAGCTCAGCTTTTCACTCTTCAAACTGCAGCAGTGTGGCTCAAGATACTAAACGACGGCTTTTATATAGGACTATATACTCGTACTAACGTTTGTAGAAACGGATATATCACGTCCAGAACATTACTGCATTGCTGACCTCATTATTATCATATCGCCCTGGTTTTTCATGACAACTGTCACGAAGAAAGCCTTTTCCAGCGATCTCCAACATTTCCTAATCTCGTCACATTTGCTTGTAATTCATTACACCTTTGTTATTACCTTGAGGAGCTTGTTTCGTTGCCGTATATGTGTTCGTGCAAAACCCTGCGTGCTCTCTGACTTTGCCCGAGGAAAATAGCGGAAGACCCTTTACCACAGAATGACGTCATTTCCAGGGTGTGAGAACGTTGCGTTTTCAGACGTCACGTCAAGTCTGGATTCAGTTTAAGTTGTTCGGAGATAACTGGAGATGAACGCGGCTTAAGCAAATGGCGCTTCGCTAACATTAAGTATATACAGCATTTTGACTAACTTGCGTCACTCCGGGTACCACCGAACAACGTCAGCCGACACCTGGATCGCGTGACGCCGGGCGATATGCCACGGACGCCGCCGGCTTGACGCCCGGAAGAAGAAAGGAAGAACAAAGAAAGAACAAAATAAAGGAAGAAAGTGTCATGGTGGTTGGCACCGAAGAAGCTTGTCCAAATGTGCTGTTCGTGCAATCGTACATGTATCTCGCAGGGCACATTTTTCTTTCTTTTCTTTTTTCTTTTCTTTTCCCTGTCGGTGAGAACTCGGCGAGCCGCGAGCCGTGCCAGTATATCATTTGCAGTGTTTGACAGCCCTATATAGGTGTGCTTTGTCGTGCCGCGCACAGTGAAATTAATTGTTCTGCCAGCATTTTTAGTCGCGCTGCGATGGATCACGATGTCATGTAGGGCGCACACGCACGTAGCACGCACGAGCGCATTCAGTTTTTATGCAATTCGTATTCATTCAGAACTCCATCCGTGTCCTTGTCCTACTATTAAAAAAAGTCTTCTTCATATGAAATGATTGAAATTAACGCAACCATTATTAAACTAGTTGTAAACTCCCGAACATTTTCCCAATCTTTTCTTGCTGTGTATTGACCCTTTTCGCAGAGCAGTTTGTTCTCGAGAAACGAGATGGCACTTTCGGCGCCGCGCCATACGTTGCCTCAGCGAAAGCGCACGAATATGAAACCATTACCGCTTCTTCCCTGTTTCCGTGCGATCAGCTGTCTTAATGTACGTCTTTCCTGGTGGATAAAAACAATTCACTTTTCACAAAAACTCATGTCAGCGTTGTATCGTTAACCTCCAAAGACTTCAACCTCGGAACGTCGCCAAGAGTGAGTACCACTCGTTAAACAATGACAAAGGGAGTAGCGCCGCTTCTTGGCATAGAAAGTTTCGCGCACGTTATCTACACACATCTACTCCAACTTGCACGCAAACTTACGTACACTGTATCGCCAACGTGTTAAGAATATGTGAATGGGCGCACACTTCAATGCGCCAAAGCACGGGTAACAGCGACTACACCCACAGCACATGAATGGTCGAAGCTGAATGTTTCGTGAATCTCCACAGGAGTGAGCGAGTGACTTGCGATACTACAAATTTGCCTACAAGCTATTACAAAAAACAGAACAGCTACATTTCAAGCATTGCGTGCAGCAAGAACAAATCTATTGCAACTGAGCACACCCGAGAGAGATTAGGCAGAAAATAATCAGATAGTGACCGCACCGACGAACTTCAGTCAGAAACGTGACAAGCTTCTTCTTCTAAGTATTTGACAAATAAATACCGAAGAGCAAAACACACTGATTCTGATTCAATTCCTAAGCGGAAAGCTTTGATAGGCTTGGAATACACATTTAGCCTCGTTTTTAGAACAAGCACCGTATACGCTGCTCGCACCGTTTGGACAAAGCTTAATGAGCTTCGAAAGCGCTTCTGAAGCTGTGGCCAAAGCTATGTGTCGACCACCCAGTCAGCGTCTACGATATCTTCCGAAAGACAGGTTTCCTGAGCCGCACCGAGCGTCATGTATGTACACCCATTGTCAACACGGAGGCAGCTGAGGCAAGCAATGGGCGCGTCACCACGTGATCAAACATGGCAGCGCCCACAGGAACGCCGCGAAAAGAGTCAATACGCTGTGTGCGCGTACTCTACACGCTGTGCACGCTTGATTGCCGAATTCCCAGAATTACCCTGGACTTAGGTGAACGTCTAAGTGTATTCGACCGCCCCGGGGCGAATCCAAACAAGGGCCCTTTAGTTTTTGTCCAGATGCTGGTCGCTGCAGCTATAGATCATTTAGAAATAAGGTATTTATGTGCTGGGGGGATGAAGAATGGTTATTCCATAGGAGCAAAAGATAGTAGAGGGTAGAACTAGCGTGTGTAGAGTGCCGTAAACGTATTTAGTGCTCCATATTCTTGGCTTAGGATATATTTTAACGAAATGGGGCCATGCGACTGAATACGAGAGTTAAACATGCGTTCACACTGTCCTACGGGCTGTAGTGTTTCGCATCTGACTCATATTGCGGTGGAAGCGAGGCACAATAATCAATCAATCAATCAATCAATCAATCAATCAATCAATCAATCAACCGACCGACTAATCAATCAGTTTTGATTGATCTGCCGAACGGTCGTTTATTTACGCATCCGCGTAAGTCGCGGTGCATGCAATCAGCCGAACAGTCAATAAATTGGCCGATGTTGAACATATTGTCAGTGACTGAAACTCACAGTGATGGCGTACGGGGCTTTGTGCTACAAACTCTATGTGCTATGCCAAATACGTGAATAATCGTCAACAATCGGATATGTAGTCATGTCCCACGAACCTTGCATATGGAATGTCAATAGCCTTTTCTTATCTCTTCCTATATCGTTTAAGCTATCGTCTGCTTATTTGCTGTAATCGCGTCGCGTACGCCGCAGTCGACAATCGAGCCTTCTACCTACCCGTCTATACTGCTCGGTAGCCGAACGTCATCGTCCGCAGTATCGCTGAGGCACGCGACCGAGGTTGTCTCTGACGGGCAGTGCGGCTTCTACTAGGCCTTACAGAAGTTATTAAAGAAAATTTATTGCATTTCTGTTGCCATTTTGTTGCCATCAATCGGCATTCTGTTGTGATGCAACAGAATATTATGCACGCTTTTCGCGAAGGGAGAGTTCAAGGAGCAGAAATCGTTTATTGCTGAATGAAACGTGAAAAAAAAAAAAAATCCCACAGTTTATAGACTTTCAACAGACAAGACAAAAATACCAAAAAAATAATAAGTTACAATTTTTAGACCTCGAGCTCAACCTGGGAGCAGAAGTGCACTGGAAGTACCACCCCCGAGCGCAAAAAGAGCTCTTGTCTTATGAGTCAGCCCACTCTAAGACAGTGAAAAGAGCGATAGCCACAGCGGCATTGGAATCGGCTGCCAGGAAATCATGTAAGCATGGTATACGAAGCAGCTTCCAACTGCAGATTGAAAGGCTTAAAGAAGCGGGTTTTCCACGGACAGTTTTAACTTCAGTAGTAGAATCCTTGCTCTAGAAGATGAAAGGAAAAGGAAGAAAAAAACGCGCAACAACAAACCAGGACATTATAAGACCCGTAGTCATACCATACACTCACCGTGTAGCCCACAACCTGAAGAAGGTCGCGAGTAAATTCAAAGTCCCGGTAGTTTTCTCAGCCCCTTCAAAACTTGCTAAATTGTGCGCTCGTGTTAACAACCAAGAAACAGAACGCACGACCTGCGGAACCCCGCATACCGATCCACTTGTAAGTTGCAAGGAAGGGGTGGTTTATCAAATTCCACTCTCATGCCAAAAGGTTTACATTGGACAAACGGGGCGATGTTCAAATGAACGACTAAAAGAACATGAACGCTCACTAGAAAAAGAGTCGGGTTCGAATATGGCCATCCATTGCAAAGAGTGCGGGTGCAAGCCTCGCCTAAGAGACAGCATTGTTCTGGAGAGAAGTCGAGATTGCGTTGCCCGTGAGCTGAAGGAAGCCTTCCGCATTAAAAGGAAGGGCCTGGAATGCGTCAGCGAACCGTCAAAAATATTGTATACAAGTGAACTGTCCTTTTTAGAAGCCCTTGGTTAGAACTTAGCACGTTGATGCGCCGCCTGCATGCGCTTGGTAAAAATCTTAATCGTTTGCTTTCTAATGGGGTTACAGCGCTGTTTCGTGTATCGCGTAACCATTGTCTTTTATGGTCTTGTGGCTCTATACACCGCGTGTCATTGTCGCGAACGTCATCTTTTATTCGAGTTTCATCATCTTTTACAATCTTTTTATCGCCTTTTGCCTGGTTACCATGCGATTTTCGACAACGTGTGAGTTACGCCGCCAGATTTGCGTATATATTGTGTTTCTTTCAATAAAACATCGATTGTTAGTAAGCGCTCGTCCGTGTCTCTTCTTGTGTCGTCTGTTTGGCGCTTTAATACTTCAGTAAGACAAAAATACTCCGCACGAAGGGGGGCATGAACAGCAATCATGAATCTCTCCATTGTTTACCGAGTGCTTCTCCTCTGACATTTGTTTGCGTTGTACCGCATTGTAGACTGAAACTGTTGTGCGTGAATCTTAGAACTGAGAAAAAAAATTTTTTTTAAGGTGTACAAATGATGAAAGAGACCGCAGCACCTGGACCTTGCGCGATATGCGATTGCGAATACCGTAATAGCTTAGGCGGATAACTTTTTTTTATCAGGTAGCGGTCATATATGATGCAATACTCAGTCTAAAGAGACTCCAACGCCCTTGCAGCAAGCAGTTCGGTGACCGAAGTTCACCGTCGATTGGGTTGCAGCGATGAGCAGACGCTGTGTCGTATAAGCGTGCAACGTCCGTTACGCACAGCACGACAGCTCACACAGCAATCGTTTATTGTTTGCCAGGCTGCCATAAATAGAGCCTGTCGCACGTCAGCAGGCCGCGAGAGCAGGGGGGGGGGGGGGGGGGGGGGTGGAGGCACGCCCGAGTCGCGCACCCCAGACGCGTGCTCAGAGGAAGCAAATGAACTGAGTGCGAGATAAGCATTGCAGAGAAGGGCAGTATATATGGAAGAGACACAGATAAATGAATCATTCATTAAAAAAAAAAAAAGAAAGCCACAATGTACACCGTATGATAATACCGTATGATCATATATGTGCATATATATGGTAAGTAGTGCTTTATTATACTATAAGATCCCGTATGATGACATGGGATTATACATATTGTGCAGATGCGCGTTTCTGCAATGAGGAGCAATCAATCACGGCAACCTATAACGAACATATTTGTTATATACTTTCTCCCGAATATTTCGGTTACAATATTACGGTTTTATACCCTATAAGATGCCGCATGATGACATGTGATCATAGGAATGGGGCATATATGTGTGTTTTTTGATACTTATTAATAATGAGAAACTACCTATAACGAAAAAAGTCGTCATATACCGTCATTTCAATATGTTTGCTAATGTAATTATAGTTTAGAAAGGTCATTAGTGAAATTTTTGCGATTAGTCAAACATGTATTTTGATTTCCAGTGTAAGTAATGTCCGGCTCTTCGAGTAATCCAGCTCAATGAGTAGATTTGTGCTATAAGACGCAGGCGAATTTTGAAAATTCTGTTAACGTACCTGAAAAGGATATAGAAAAGGGTAATTAACTTGAAGCAGGGGCAAGGGTCCAGTTATAGCTGACTACGGGAGCCTCGCATGTAGAGCTCCATAATGAGTTCAGTGATATTATCATTGTGAGAGATGACGCCGTGACGGACGAAATCATGTCGCCTCCCACAGGAATGCACCGGACCCAAACGCATGCCACGATAAGCACCGGCCGATGACGCACTGTGACGTCTTTCCTGGACTCCGTCCGCGGCCTAACAATACGCGCGGACACATTTAATCTCGCATTAAGTTTGTTTCGTTCATATGAAGCCAACAGACAACGAAACCGATGAAAGGATATGAAAATTGCTCAATTGAACTGCTTTTAGGAATTTCACTGCAGCTTTAATTCTTATCCGTTGTTAAGTGTAGAGTTGAACAAAGACTTATTTCTACCATGTTTTTTTCTTAGGTTCATATCCTCCTAAGACCCCTTGTACAATACGCATTGCATTCGACATTTTTTCGAAATTCACTTGGAAGCGATTACGCAATATATTCATTCTGGGTATGAAGTGCGGTGCATGTGTAACTGTTAAGGAGTGGTTTACTGATATTCTTGTCATCCGCTTTCGCGAAATTTGACACTCAGTTGATCTGTGTATATACGTAGTATATACACAGAGGTCTAGATCAACTGAGTGTCAAATGTATATACTACGCGTAGTTCCGTCTTCATCTCTGTGTTTAAGCAATGAAATGCAGTTTTTACCGTAGCAAACACGAGGAGATGATGGAGACGCACCTTTTTGGAATCTAACCGCGGATGTAAATTTTAAAAATTGTTTATCAAGTTTATAATGTTACAGTAGACAGTAAAGACTATCTTCAATAACAAATATGTCCCATAGTTGCGTTCTGGTCTCAGAAGGGTGCGGATATGGAGCCCGTCTCGGTTTCTCCGTACTATCTTTAAATCGGAAATCAGAAGTAATATAACCAACCTCAGGAAACTAGCAGAACTAAGGAAAAAAGTATTAGGCCATCCAACAAGGACATGGCGAGGAATGGATAGTACTGACACCTCGACTTAATCTTGGAAAAGAACGCCTTCACTATACTCTTCAGTCTCTTCTTATAATGGCTATGCTCTAATTAATTTTGATTTGTTTTCCTGTTCGCGCGAAGAACTTCACAGTATGCATTTAGATAACACGGCTTAAGTTTACTTATGTGTACATATTGCTGTTTGTGTATTCTTTGGCGATTCCTTGGTGTACTTGTCTATGTTGTAAAACTGGGCAATTTCCAGTACTGCCCCCCCCCCCCCCCCCAAAAAAAAAAAAAAAAAAAAAAAAAAAAGGTTTGTCGACTCGTCAAGCTGTCCTGGCGCAGCTTTTTTCTACAACCCCTCCATCTGTATTGTAAGATCGGAAAGCAAAATTGAATAATCTCGCTCATTCGTGTATTGGGTAATACGCTGCCTTTTTTTTACGGTATACTTTCGGCGCTTGTTCCACGTTCTACTCAGTTCGACGCGCAATTACACCGGCAACCAACCGCACGCTGTTGCAGATGTCGGCCTCGTTGGCGGCCCTCGCCGTGCCGGAGTCTTGTTCCTGCCGGCGCGCAGGCGTTCTCGCGTGCCACGCGCCGTGTGTGTGTATCTCTACGTGTGCCGGCTGCCTTGACGCGCTTGATCCACACGCGCCGTTCGCTGCAGCTGGACGGAGTCGGCGGCGGCCGTCATTCGTGCCCTTAACATACTCTCGTCCCAAACTCTCTCTTTTTTCCTGTTTACCCATGGGTGTCGTTTGCGCGCCACCCCCTTGTGCGCGGCAATGCAGCCCCCCCCCCCCCCCCCCCCCCCGTCTCTCTTTACAGCCGCGCTCTTTGCTGCATATAGCACCCACCAGCCGTGGCGTATACGGAAGCTTATGTGCGGCAAAACCAGGCAGTCGCGATCTCTACGTGTTCGGTCGGGACTGAGTGACCGCCGCCTGACAACGCGCGTTGTCTGTAGACCGCTGTATTAAAGTTGAATTTTGAACATGGTCAGTGTACAAGAAAGAAATGTGTTTACGGTAAAACCGTTCGTAAGAGCGTGTGGCCAATCGTCATGTTGGTCATATTATGAGCGAAGGCGGTCGGTTAGTGACAAACTCTTACAAACGAACGACTTTGTTCATAGTGAAATCTTTTTGCGCACACAACTCGCCCAACTATCAGTTCTGCTGCAGAACGACTTTGTGAATTCGGCCCCGGATGTTTGAGGGACAAGCAAGGAAGCAGAAACAAGATGTTGGTCTTCAGTGTGTAAGAATGCTGCTGTCGCAGTAAATAGTAAAGAGCCGAAGAAAACGCTGAAGTCTGGCGCCTTTTTATTACGATAGCAATTATATGGACACTCCACACGCATTTCTGCCGTCGCCGTGATGTTCCGTATAAAGTCCAAGGGCGATAACATTGTCTCTGTATGCTGTATGTGCGAGTCAACGCGTGCGAGGGTGAGCCGACCATGGCGGCTCAATCTCGCGCGCGCAAGGGAGTGAAAGGCAAGAGGGGTGGAAGCGCGCCGTCTTCCGTCGCGCGCCAAGGCACCAGGGGGAGGGAGGAGGGGGGGAAGCGTTCTACTTCGGCAGCTGCTGCGTATGGCGTGGCCGCGCGGGCCCTATCCTGGAAGCGATCTGCGATGAGTACAGAATCTGGGTGCGCTGAGGGCTCGCGTTGTTCGAGAGCCAGCACGAAGGTCAATTCGCTCTCTGCTGCCGCCGCGCTTCCTCACTCCAGCGTTTCGACATCGAGATTCCGCGGTCATCGAGTGAGGTGTGTTCATGTTTGCTTGTGTGCCCGTGACACCATGCTTGTTAATGTAGTTAGTAAGCGTATGTTTACAAGTTTATACGGCCGATAAAGCCGCTATTATTACTTCTTTTAGCTGTCTGCTAATTTGCTATCTAATCGATGCTTCGCCTTTCGGGCGAAACTGCGACTTTTTTTCTTTCTTAACTGTCTGCGTTGACGTCTCACACTCCAACTTACGGTACTCACACAGCCAGGCATATGGACGTTGATATCTCGCAGTACATTGGTGGCAGCCCGGTATAGGCTGCCGTAATGATAAAAACTTCATGCACGTAAGTGCACTCAAATCAGACATAGCGTGCAGCGGCTACCTAGGGCTTCCCACAAACAAAATCACTTCACTCGTCGCGTGATGCAGTACGTGCACTGTCAGTGTCGCACGCCTAATTTTCACACTGCCACGGCGACCTCGACAATAAACATACGCTCTCGACGGGCGGTCTCTTTAGCGAATCGCAACGTACGCTTTCCCTCGTGCAACCCAGACATTCGTCATCACTAGCGAGTGGATCATTCTTACGAATTCTTCCTGTCTCTCGTGGCCCGATCCTGCAGTTTCCGATGTTTGCTGATCCAAATTCTCTGATCCAGTGTTTCAGGCTGGAAGTAACATATACATAAAATATCCTTTGGTATCGTATACGTCGTTCAGCTGTATGCTTTGTTGCGCGTGCGGCCTTTCATTGGCGAGAGTAGAACATGTTCTCTTAAGCTGTCCTAAGTTTGAGCAACACAGATGTGGTTTGAGGTCCGCAGTGAATCGCCTTGGTATCGTCCTTTCAGTGTAGAAAAGTTGCTTTAACCTTTCAGTAACACGTCATTACAGACGTATAAAAGCCTTAATAATATGCTTTAATGAGGGTGATATTGTTATTATTGTCGGTACATCGCAGAAACGGTAGAAGACGTATGGATGAGGCAGAGTAGGATGACGACGATGGACCGGTACTGATCTAGATGAAATAACTTCACAGTAATGTACGTACCTAGATCTGTATTCACAAGAACGTTCTTACGCTAGAATTGTTCCTAAGAGCATGTACGAGCGGTTGTGTACGAGCAACTGTGATGTTGGACCAATCGTTAGTGAAGGTGGCCGGCCAGTCATTGGTAAACGAATCTTAGGAACGAAAAGCTTCGTGAATTCGGGTTCTCGTTGTTATGTAGTATACAAGGTAAGTGCCAGAATGCCTGTTGCGTTGATTGATTGATTGATTTGGTTTAGCTTCCCAGAGCAACCCCTGAGTTAAGGAGAGAAGACATATTGGAGGGCCCGAGGTCAGTTTTGACCATCTGCAGTTCCATGAAGCAATGTTCTTTCTTTCTTTCTTTCTTTTTGCATTTCGCCTCCATCAGAATGCGTCAGGACCGGGCATCGAGCCCGCGACCCCATTCTCAGCACAGCAGTACTCCGTGTAGCCTGAGTCGCTGCGGCAGGTAATTCCTTCAGGTGCTTCTAACTCCCTGCGTAGGCACGCAGTGCAGAGGTGTGGTGGAGGACCCCCACCGTACTAAGCGGTGGGCGCTCGCGCGCCGCCGGAATTTTTCAGCCACAGTTTATAAACGCTCTTCGGCACAAGCGTGCTGCCCTCGGCGGCCAACGTAAACAAACTCGCCCTTCTACCGCGGACGTGACTGCTCTCCTGGCCGGCTCTACTCGACCCTCCACTCTAGAGGCGAAGATCGAGAGAGAGAGAGAGAGAAAGGAGGGGCTTTACGAGTCCTGCGGATCGTCCATAAACAAGGCCGTAAATATGATCGTACGTAAAAGAAAGAAAGAAAGAAGAAAGAAAGAAAGAAAGAAAGAAAGAAGAAAGAAAGAAAGAAAGAAAGAAAGAGAAAGTATGAAAGAAGGGGGGAGGTATCTCGGGAAGACGCTCCTGAACGCCTCTCGAGGTTCACTTTTTTGATGAGATCACGGCCAGCTCGAGCAGTCGCAGCCTTCCTTCCTTATATGCCGTACTTACGACGAGCACTGGCGGTGCACTCCGCTTTTTGGCGGATCGAAGGGTTTTTGGGTTGCGGTCGTAAGCTAATTGAGCCCTGGGATGCTCACCTCGCGCCTTTGAACTTCTTAAGGGCTTACTGCCCTCGGCACCTCCCGCCTCATCGACACTGTATCACCGGTAATCTGCCGCGCCGTAGCATCGGCGTAGTAGTACCGGATAGGGAATTCACGCCGTTACGAGAGAACTCTTGGAGATTCTTGATCCGTGGCGTGTGTAGTATGTAATCCTTCGGGTTGTGCCGGTTCTCGGCACAACGCGGCCTCGTCATCGCTTTTGGGCTGTGGTTTTCGGTTTTCTTGTTTAGTTGTGTGAAGGCGGTGGTAAGAGGCGTCACTAGATGAGTTTAGAAACCTGACATTACCGCGCCCTGGAAAAGGAACAGGTGGTGGGGGGATATTAAGCTCTAGTAAGTCAATGCTCCTTCGCTGGGATTATGTCGATACGCGAACTTTTACTGGTATGACTCATTGATTGATGCAGCCCCCCCCCCCCCCCCCCCCTCCTTTTTTTTTATGCAGCAAGCGGGTAATAAAAACTGGCGTGAGATAAGCAATCACTAAAACATTGAATGCCAGGGCCCGCATTCACGAACAAGTTCTCACGCTAGACTTGACATTGAACCGGCTGGACTCTAGATCATTTTCCGAAAGGAAGATTCTTGGACCATGGCCGTACGCGTCGTTGGCACAGAAAACGTCGAAAGCGTGGTTGAAGTACCTGAAGTCGACAGGTCTTGGCGACTGGGTGTAGACTTGGTCTGAACCTTCAAATGTGCGCGCAACTGTGCTCTCTCTCTTTTCATCCCTATACCCCCTTCCCCCAGTGCAGGGTAGCAAACCGGACGTGCGTCTGGTTAACCTTTCCTTTCTTTGGTTTCTCTTCTCTCTCTCACGCTAGAATAGTTGGCAAAAAAGCAGATGCGAGCCAATCGGGCTGTCGCACATATTATTAACGAAGGCGGCCGAATAATGGCATAGGGCACTTACGAACACAAAGCTTTTTTTGAATTCTGATCCAGATAACTTTTTGTTGCTCCTCTGTCGACTGTCGTGCAACTGTATCGCTAACTGCGCACTGCTACGATGTGTACTGCGTGGCCACGCCACTATCGGCAATTAGAGAAGAGACGATTTCGCCTCATTGTCTATTATAAATATTATACAACTATAAGCAAATATTCAGTGATGACGAAACGAAGGCCAAAGCAGTGAGTAGAATTTAAGAAATAATAAGATAAATCTATGCGCTTGACCAGCACCAGAAAATTGCGCTCGACACCGGGGGAAGGAGGAAAGATGATCCTGCAGTTTAATGTGGTAAAGCGACACGCTGTCGTGTCCAGGATGCCTCGTATTCGGCTATTATGTCTTGTTCCACACCTTTATTTACTTCTATTCTGAGTAACCACTTGGTTAATCGAGAGCCCACGCGTCCCTGTCGATCACGTGACACATCCTCTAGAATTGGGAACCCGCGTGTAGCATAAGCAATTCGTTCCCGGTTCAGTGTTGCATGTGCTAAAAAAGAATGTGCAAGTGTAGACAGGCAGTCATTGCCGGGACACTAATTGCTGCGAAGCGTTCGTGTGCGAGGTACAAAATAATCGCGAGCAACGGATGCTATGTTGGACAAGGGTAATCGAATCCCAATTTTACTCGTGCGCCGAAGAGTAGCAAGTGCCATGCATTGTAGGAAATACCTTAATTCACGTTCGCGTATGCAATAAAGAAAGTAATTTTTTTTTAAACAGAAAGAATGTTTGCGGCTCACCCATTTTTCGGAGATGAGTGTCGAGGTTAATGCGATTAGCGCTAATTCTTATGATGGGTGTGCAACTATAGGGATGATATGTTTATATGTCATGGTGATTAATATGATGATCATTGTGCAGGCTGTAATGATGGAAATAGTGAGACAGAGACCGAGTTGTGATATACAGGGTGTTCATTTTCAAGTTTTACGAAAAATTTTAAAAATCGCCTGTGGCAAGTGGCATAATTCTTATCGTTGAGCTGGATTATTCGATGAGGCGGACATTAGGAGCACGAGAAATCGAAACACATATTCCGACCGAAAAGTACGTGAAGTTCCCAAACAATGCTTATCACATTTGCGTTTATAACTGAAACCAATAACATATAGAGCATTCACGTTTAAATGTGCATGCGCATTAATTCTTGCCCATTTAGTCGGCTCAGCAATCCCGGCAGGAAGCTCTGACTCATTTTTAGTACAAACGACGTACCAAATCCCTCATGCGTCGATTTTTTTTTTTGTAATGCTACACATTTCTGCGCGTTAAATTTTTCATTACCGCGTCTCAGTAACAAAACACAAACGTTCCTTTTTATAGTTGTAGCTAATAAATAGCGTGTCCTACATTCTTTTTCTTGCACGCGAAACACTTTCGCTTTCGACTTTATCGAACAAAGGTCACTGCAGATATGCGCGCAGCATGAATCACATGCGGCGTGGTTTTCATTTTGTATGAGTTATTTGCGGTCGTAAAAAGGACGACCTAAATTCGTTCAGCAGCTGCTGACAGTAATTGCTTTGTTGGATTTACTGATCAATGTTACTGGTTAAAGAGCTCGAATGCTTCTGACATTGTCACATTTTCTGATCTTTAGAACACCGTGCTTCGCAATGTTTCGCTCGCAGTAGTGCTCTGTTTTCTGGCTTGAGTGTGCTTATTCTTTTCCGTAAAAAAAAAAAAAAAAAAAAAAAAAGGTAGTCGTGATGCGCATCGTGTTCAGCGTGGTCAGCGTTTAAAGCGGACACTCGATGTTCGTATACCGCGGTAGTTACGACTATAATATGACACGAATGCCTGCAGAACTGTATTGTATGCGCAGATGTCTTACCTGACGAGCCAGAGTATCCACTTTTTTTTTCTATAAAGCTGAAGCAACGTTGCTACGGTATCGGCTTTATTGTCAGTTAGGTGCGCTCTATTAGGGTTGGCAATACTGCTTAATGGCTAAACCTAACGATGAGCTTTTTTTTTTTTTTTGTGCAGCGTAGCAGGTGTACAAGATGAATACGCTTGTAGTAAATATGCAAGTGCCACGTAGCTGGACAGAACCAAGGTAATGTTGTTTGTCGTCGCTTGGAGATACTCAGATTATTTTTTGGATTCCGCCTAATTACATAATTAGTCTTATTAATTAATCAACTTCTCAAGTATAATAATTAGATTAAGAGTGTCAATGAGAAAATTGTAGAGCAACATGAAACACTCGCGGTACAGCTTTCTGTTGCTCAATACCTGCTACATAAAAGTGTTTTTTTCCAGCGATGCTATTTAATTAATTACTTAATTAATTTTAATTATTAATTAATTAATAATTAGCTAATTTGCGAATACACGCAAAGTGTCTCGAGCGCCTGCCGCGCGGCAATTTTGCGTGTATTCGCGGGCTTCTTTCACGTTCGAGAAAACACTTTTATGTAGCAGGTATTGAGCAACAGAAAGCTATACCGGGAGTTTTTCATGTTGGTCTACAATTTTCTCATTGACACTTTTAATCTAATTATTATACTTGAGAAGTTGATGAACTTATTAGGACCAGTTATGTAATTAGGCAGAATGTAAAAAAAATAATCTGAATATCTTCAAGCGAAGGCAAACAAAATATACCTTGGTTCTGTCCGGCTACGTGGCATTCGCATATTTTTAAATCTTAAAGTTTGGACACCCTGTATATTTTTTTGAAATACCTGAAAGTAGAAAAAACACTTGCGCTCGCTCGTAGCAGAAAGTGGAGGTCTTTCAAATCTCTCGGCGAACCGGCGTTGCTGTTGGAGAACGTGTTGCAGTAAATATAGAACGCGTAGCGCGTTTATGTCTCCGCAGGTTGTGCTGCACTCGCGCGATAGACAGATAACACGCGCCAACTGCGTGCCGCGCTCTTAACCATATAACCCTTATCTCCGTGCCTTCCGAGACAAGGGACGAGCATGTTTGTTCGCGGGTGCACAAACAAGCGCTTGGCATTTTTTTGCCTGCCAGAGAGAGAGAGAGAGAGAGTGAGAGAGAGGCAAGCGCACCTTTCGGAGTGAACGAGGAAACGCAGGAACGAAAAACCCGGCCGCGCTTGGACAGGAAACGGACAGGTGAAATGCATAGCCGACGATAGCTCGCACAAATATCTGACTGCCGAGTCGGCGAGCCCTTATCGAAGTGAAGCGAGTGCAGTGGCTTTAGTCAGATTTAGCGAAGAGTCTTCGTTTACGGCACAGGGTATATAACGAACAAGGAGAATGAGAGATAAGGAGTACAAGCGAGAACTGGGCGAGCGTCAGAAAAATTGCACAGAAAACTGGGGAAGCAGGAAATAGAACTAACTGCAATGAGGAAAGATGATTCTGTATTTAAATCTTGTAAGGCGATAGTCTGTCGCGTGCAGGATGCCTCGCATTCGGTTATTATGTATTGTTTCACGTTTTTATTTCTTTCATTTTTTTTTGGTAACCACTTAGTCAATCGAGCGCCCACGCGTGCCTGTCGATCACGTGATGCGCCCTCGAGTATCGAATACCTGCGTGTCGCATAAGCGAGGAGATAATGGTGTTAATTGAGAGGAAAGGCGGATAGGTTGGCCGGACGAGTGTGCCTCTGACTTGCTAATCCACTCGGGGGTAAACAGGAAAGACGAGATAGACAAAAGTGGAGGAAGCTGAGAAGTTTGTATGGAGTAGCCGAGGCACTGTCGATCTACCTCAATCTCTCCACAGCAACCCATGTATAACGAAACAGAACAGGCCGAGGAACGGTGATGAAATAATGCAACGCGCTGGGCACCTATAGGCCCGTATTCAAAAAGAAAAAAAAAGGAAAAGCTTTTACGCTATAAAGTCGTTCGTAAGAACAAATTTCAGCCAATCCCGACGCTGGACATATTAACGAGGTTGGCCAGCCAATCGCAAAGAGCACTTACAGACGACAAACATTGTGAATTCCATCCCTGCAGACACATACTTACAAAAAGCTCTTACGTTTGAATTGTTCGTAAGAGCAAATTTCAGAGAATCCGGATGGTGGACATATAATTAGCGAAGACGACCAATTAATGGCAGTGAATGCTTATACGAATGAGAAACTTTGCTCATTCGACCACTGCTGTTCGATACGGCACATGCGCAGCGACTTTCTCTGGTCGAAGTCTGCTCGGCTCATGCCTCGCAGTGAAATTTGCCGTGGTTGAACGCGGTTAAACCAAGTTTATCGAGTGATAGCGCGGTGTTGCTTACTTTGGGGAAAAAGAACAAAGACGCTCCTCGGCGCCGTCAGCAACTACCGCATCTACAATTGCACAAGACAACATGCAGACGTTGCTTGGCGAGGCAGCAGCAGCGAGCGAATTGACCTTCATGCTGCGTCTCGCTTCAACGCGAACTAAGCGTCGAAAGCACAGCGCATACGAAGCTACCAGCACTCGGCGCACTTTGTACACATCGCAGATCGCTTTGCAGATGAGGCCCGCGCGACCGCGCACTTCGTCCACATCGCAGGTCGCTTTCAAGATATGGGCCGCGGCGCCCTCGTGGCGTACACGCAGCAGCCGCCGGTAGTGGCAGGCTAAGTCCCAGTTTCACCTTGGCTAAGCTTGAAGGTCAGATTTACGGAACCAGCCGATTTCTGGGTTTGTACCTGAAGGAGTAGAGCTGTCGCTCTAATAAGTTTATGTTATGGTTGTTATCTCGAAACCTGCGATATCGCAGAGGTCAGCTTTTCTTTTTCTTTTTTTTTGCCTTCATTAAGATGGGACTCCTTGTAGGGCCTGTATAGTTTTGTTATTGTGCAAAAGTTTCCATTCTTCGAAAAGCTTTTCGTATTCTTTCTCGCCTTTCTGTTCGACCGAGATCCCTGCTTCCGCGCATCGCGTCGTGTATAAAACGATACCGGCTCCGTCTTTGCTCTGTATGCGTCCTTAGTGAATCTAGTTCACCGCTCGGTGCCTTGCTCGGGTGCGCGCGATCGCCGGCCCGCCACGAAGCAGTTTCGAATTGATAAACCTTGCACCGAGGCAGGCGCCGTCTTCGACGATCGCGTCCACCTCCAGGGGGTGATGGCGGAGGGCGCTCGCCATGCCGTGTGGGTCGATCAAATTCGTCTCAGCGTCGCATAAGAAGGCGGGTGGGTCAACTCGGCTGCGCCCTTTTCCGAGCGCTGGTCATAACTCTGTGAGACACTTTTTTTTTTCGGTTGTAGAAAAACACGCGGTCTCTTAATAATAAAACTTCTTTGGGCAAGTTGGAGCGATTTGTACAGCATGATTTTAAGGCTCTAAAAAGACACACGCAAAAGACATACACAGAGCGCAATAACTCTACGCGGTCCCTGACTCGGTGTAGAAAAAAACGCGACAAGTTTTGATTGAAATGTGCTCCATGCTGGCAAAAAAAAAAGAATAACTAAATAACTGTGATACCAGAATGTAAGACTTTAATGGCGCCGCCAACCATTAGGCCACGTAACGATACACATTAGAGTCATTACAGCAAGCACGCGCTTTCCTTTGCGCCTTCGTCTGAAGGCTCTGAGCGCAACACACACACACACACAAAAAAAAAAGAGAGAGAGAGAGAGAGAGAGAGAGAATAAAACTCAGACAAATCAACCTGCTGTGCACTGTGAACGAGTTGCAGCATCATGTCGCATGAATGTTCAAGTAAGGGAATAGTGTGAGGCAGTAGTCGAACTCTGTCATTACGAAACAAGACACGTCTTTACTTATATTTATATCTATATGCATATTTAGATTGAGATAGCACTGTCTAAGCTTTCTCTGCTAGAGCAATTTATGACGCGAGTCGCGTAACTTACAAAGTTTCGTGCAAGGTACCAAATTCCGAAAAGTGTTTTGAAAAGTACAGGCTACTAAATAATTCCTAGATACTAGCTATACCGTGAAAGCTTTATTGACTCGCGGCAGAGCCTTTTTTGTTTCTCGAATTGAGCACCTGACAACCTGACGTCAGTACCTCGAAGAGTGAATGCAAGATATATGCTTGGAAAAACGGTAAGTTCGAGCTTATAACCGTCCCGACTTATTTGCGAGGTACCAAATTACACCGACACGTATTCCAGATACAGTAACGCGATTGGAGCATTGTATACAAGTCGGCATCAGGCAGATACGAGCGAAAGAGACGAGCCAGAGGGCGCGAACTCCAGTCTCACGTCACTGTGTCCCTTGTTTGCGCATTCCAGCGTCCATTGTTGACGCGCTAGGTGGAAGGGAGCTCGGGGCCTCGGCGGCGACCAAACGGGCACGCAGCACACGCAGCAGAAGCAACAACAAACACTATAACGGTGCGTGTGTGCAGGAGAAGCATGCACAAGCGGCGGCCTGTTGCTCGCCTCTGGGCCGCGCTCGCATATAACCCAAACGATCCCGCACATAAACGCGCGCGCACCCTGCGTATATAAAAAAAAAGGAATACGCGGTGCATGATGCATTCAGCGCTGTCTGGGATGTGCTTCGAAAAGGGTGCCTCGTCGGGACCCGGGGTGCTCGCCGCTGTCTTGTCGGGCACCGTTCCAGCTGGCAGGTCAGGTCGTCGTCGCCACCGTCGACGCCGTGGTAATGGCTAGAGGAAATGGTGGCGGCGGTAGCGGGAGGAAAATTGGGAAGCGATAGGGTGTACGCTTGGTGCGTGGCCCCGGAATGCAAACGCCCGCTCGCGTATTCCCTGCACTGTACGTGTATTCTCTGTACTACAGAAGCCCCGCAGCGTCGTGGAAGCTTTACGCTTGCTAGAAAGGCTTTACTGGTCCACAAAGGGTCGTGCATTCACCCTATAAAGTCGGTAGGTTCCTGTGGAACATTTGGAACATCGAGGAGAAATATAGCATATATATATATATATATATATACATATATATATATAGATGCTATATTTCTCCTCGATGTTCCAAATGCTGGCCGCTGCTTCTAGCCACATACGTTGCCGAGGCCCCCAAGGACCTATAGGCCCTGATTTTTTTTTCCACTTAGGCCGTTGGGAACTAATGGATATGCGTGACCCCGTCAGCGTATCTAAGCTGATAATTGAGTTGGTCTTTCTTATTCATTAACTCACTTTCTATGGTCTATTATGTTTTTCTTTCTTTTTTTGTTTATTTGTTTGTTTTTCATGTTTCTTTCGCGTTATCTCAAGCAGCTCGTGAATACGAGCTTCAGGCTGCTTCGTGAATACGGGCTCTGATTAACTGGCGCCAGATAGATTCACGATTAGCCGGCACCCACACTTTAACTTTTTTTTTTTGAACACCAATCGGCGCTCATCTTGTCCTCGTACAATAATCGCCATGGATCTTGCGTACACTTCCTTTATTTAACACTCTGCGCTCGCTATACTTTCCTATAAAGATCGCTACGCCACACTGATACGCGCATGCCGTTCGTGATATGTAAGAACTGGACGCGTAGCGTTGCAGAAATGGAATGCACATAAGATAGATGATGATTATTGTTAGAGGACAAGGTGATCCCCAAAGAATGGCAATAGTTCCAGTAGTCTCCGCTGCTAGCCGTGCCGCGCACATATCACAAATCATTGTTAAAACGGCACTGAAGAACAACACCAAGTAATTTTAACCTGGTGAAGTACTCTCTCAAAACTCGATTTCCACTTATTTGGCGCGAAGTCGTTGGTCATTAGTGGAGGAAATTATGCGTGCAAGCTTCCCTTCTTGAATTTCGCGCCCTGACCGTAGCGCCGGTATACGTGAGCGTGACGTCACCGATTTCAAGTTATTTTCGAATGTCCGCTCCGTTCTTGCTGGGAGAAATTTCTGCAAACACAATAGGCTAAGCCATTACTCCTCTGCAGTTATAGATAAACTGTTAACTAGTCCCGTTAGAGACTGTCCCAGTCTTACGACGTCACCAAGAGTTGGCGCGGAAACTTCAAGCCCTTCGAGGGTCCCGTATTCACAAAGCTTTTCGTTCGACCTGCTGTTCCCGTCGCCTCACCACCTTCGAGCTCTCCATAGCCTCTTGGAGTTTGTGGAGTTGAGCGGGATCCACCGCCCATCACTAAGCGCTCGGCCCCAGCAGGCCATCGCCTTCATCACCGGCATCCTCCATGATCGGATGAGACTACTGCTGCTCCTCCTTCTCTTCACTTCCTCACATCTTTATCTCGCACTTCCCCTGACGCCGCGCCGTGCTCCCTCCCTATTGGGCAGCAGAAATAGGCGTCATTTTCCTTAATAAACCACTACTACTTACCATTGGCCGCGGTCGCCTTTCCTAATGATATGTCCAGCGTTAGGGTTGGCTGAAAGTATGTCTTACGAACAATTTTAGCGTAAGTGCTTTTATGTGAATACGGGCCCAGTTCTTTCGCGTCATTTCTGGGCTTATCACAATACTCGTAAGACCGGCGTTTATAGTATTCCAGGAGCGCAATTATTTACCCCAATGCAGTTTAACTTCACATTCCTTTGGAAGTGTTTTTCTCTCTCTTAATGAATCTTGAGCACAAACGCGGATAGTTTTGTAAACGTATTTGTTTATTGGTTATAACTTATTTAAGCAAAGGAGCACAACATCCGGAACTCCACTGAATTTGTCGGCTCGACGATAACCTGTATTTAACGAACTAGATGAGCCCCGGCTACGAAGACATCACGCGCCACGCCGGATGTGCGTGGCTTACGGTGCCGCGTAAACACCACGCAACGACCCTCGGCTTCCGTCTCGTAAACACGCACCGGGGGAACTTGCTGTGTTACGTTACGCGGTGAACGAAGCGCGTGCTACGTGACAGGCGCGTATCGCTTGTCGTATTAGGGATATCAAACTTTGTGATAGCGCGTGTGGCGTACCACTGGGCGTCTGTTTATCACAAACTGTATATACCTGCGCTTTTATGCGAATAGCTTGTGGCAGTCTGTAGACGTCTTATGGGTTCGCTTGTCTCCTTGTGTCTTTTTTCCCTTTAAAGGCTAACCTTTATAGACGCTACACATGAACTATACAACTACCGTATAGTCTGACAGTGACTATACATGTCTTATGCATAGGAAACAGTGCCAAAAAAAAAAAAAAACCATTTCGCCCACATTAGCACTATCTTTCACTAACCAGTTTATTAGATTTGTGCCCGCCGCATGGCTCCTGTGGCGCCGTTCTTACGAACCGTTGCGAGAAATGCTTTCTGAACTTTGGCACAGGTGAATACGCGTATATGTATAACGCTGTACGTCATTTACTGGGGGAAACCATGTGTAAGCGCGGTGTGTACACTAAACATTGTGACACCTTTATGGGTGTATATATGTACGGGGTGCTTGGTTTGTTTCATGACTAATTCCACCACCCTTAAGGGGTAAATCGAATCGTTGATGGCGACAAACGAACTTTCTTTCGCCACTTTTTGTGGCAAGCGAACATGACGATAGCTACAACAGACGTACGACACAAAGAATTGCATGAAATAAACATTAAAAACTAAATGGCTGCCACACTCTCGTGTCAGATACTTCGGTGCACGCCAGGTGGTCAGAATTAATACACAGCTTTCAGCATGCGCCTTCTCTTCATCCTATAGGTGTAGTTTGAGCTCGCAGTAGTGTGTAATAATACTTTTATAGTTAAACAGTACGGGTGGGATAAGCCAGCACCCTTAAGGGTGTAAATGTCTTAAATGTGATACACAGCCATTACATTTAAATGTACAGAAGGAGAGAGAGAGAGAGAGAACATTTATTTGGACCATCGAGGTCGTTGCTGTTGAGGTCGAGTGGGCGGTGTCCTCATTCCAGGACTCCACTGGCCATGGCTGCTCGGCGAACTTGCTGGACGAGAGCTTCTTGTCCTGCCAGGGTATTATCCGGTCATCTGTGCCTCCCACCGCTCAAGTGATGTGCTATGCATCTTTAAATGTTGAGGTTCTTGTAGACTGGCAAAGATATATATCATCGGGCGATTTGGGCCCTCGGATAGCTGGCGGCAGCTCCGCAACTCTCCGGTGTATAGGCTGAGTGCTTCTGGCGGGACGAGTGCTATTCCGTGTAGCGTCCTACGCGTGTGATGCGTGGATAATCTAGTCCTCCCTTTGCGCAGCGCACGCTTAGGCCCCCTGCGGCCTGACTGCGGTCTCTCCGTTATAAAGAGTGTGTAGTATTTTTGTGCTGAAGTGGCATGCCCTCTCCCTGCGTTACTCGCGCGCATGCGTGCTGCAGTTTATTCGCGGAGGCAGCTGGTGCATCCTTTGCGGAAAGGCAACGGGACACGCTGCCGTATGCGGCTTAGGCTTAGACTTACTTTGCCTGTATATAGACATTTTATTGACATTTAAGTGCAAATGGTGTGTAAACTTATAGCTGGGCGTGCACTTTTGATTGACTCTTGCCTATCGGTTCTTCACAAGTTATCCGTGCCATTAACGAAAAAGAAAAATAACGAATAAAGAAAAGGCATTGAATGGATTCTATAAAGGTGTCTGACGTAAATTAGCTAGTATGCGCAAATGTGAAACGTGGTCGGGGCGGTATAGCATGCAACGATCACCGGTGACGTAATGTTGAAATACAATATACACCGGTGTCCGTAAACGGATTTCGGTACTGTTGTCCCTAAAAAAGGATCCGCCTGTTTGAAAGCTGTTCTGAGTGCTTGTCTATAAGGCTATAGCTGACTAACTTCCCTGTCGTTGGCTTTAAATGGCAGTGTGCCCGGAATTCGCTTGGAGCGAAGGCTAAGTAGTTAGTTGTTCTTGCTCACGCTCCGGTGGCTTTGAGCGGGTGCAAGAAATCTCGGCTCGCAGATAATAACGCCGGCTATTAGACAGGTTACCACTTCTAAGTTATATTGTGCGGTACACCTTGGCCAAGACCGATGAAGGCCTTGGCCGTGCGCTCTTATAGATGATAATGTCCGATAGTTCTGCTGCGTGTTGTGCTACAAGGAGGTGAAACTGCAGTCTATATGCGTGATGTCTTGCTTTAGAGCTGTGCTTATATATATATTGTAGGGAAGAGGAATACCCGGCGCTGCAGCCACATCGCCAGTCGTCCGGGAGGCGCGAGCTCCAGATTGCCTGAGCTGTTCTGGTTGAGACACGCTGCCTGCTGTTCTCTTGTCCTGTATTCATATTAGATTCTGGTGGAGGTGCTTGGTATTCCTCTTCACTACAATATTAGAATATTAGAATTCACACAGACAGACAGACATATATATATATATATATATATATATATATATATATATATATATATATATATATATATAGACGTTCCGTGATGCGGTAAGTGGCAACATGACATATATTTCACAACTTCGCGGTAATCTGTGCTTTATTGACCAACAGTTAGGAGTTACAGGCAGCAATAGCAACGCGATCTGGCTTCGGGAATCTGTGCAACGTGGAGTGGCAAAAACATAACGCTTTGAAACATATTTCCTTGCAGTGCTTGGAGCAAGCGAGCGACAATCGGAGCGTTAAAACGCAAGCAAATGTAACCCGCGTAACCAACATAACGAAACGCGTAGAGTTGTGCTCATCTAAGTATACAGAGACCTGGGACGAGGGGGGGGGGGGGGGGGGGGTTGTGTCTCGCTGCACACTCACACTGTCAGCCGGCATGTCTCTGGTTTCTGAGGTAGAAAGGAGAACACCCCCCCCCCCCCCCCCCTTCCCCTATATCAGGTCCGCCATTGGTGATGCTAACGAAGACTATGTCTACTGCTCTACTGGTATATACACAAGAAAAAGAAGAGAACGGCTCGTGAACTAACGTCACAAAATAATTGATAACAACAACAGCTCTGATGCTTCACTACGCACTGTGAGGTATGCGTTGAAGTGGAGGAATGCAACAATAGATTATTCTGACCACTTGGGAAGTCGCCAACGCTCACCTAAGTAAAAGGACGCGAGAGTTTCTTCCATTCCGGCTTCATTCTCAATCTCAGTGCGTACTCTCCGAGGAGTCCCGGAATAGAACCCTCCGCGTTCAACACCAGAATAGCATAATATATCCACCACGCCGCCGTGGCGGTTAACGTAACAAAATGCAACGAGCTGTATATATGTATGGGGTGACTCACTCTACAGGCAGGCTTATATAACTTTTGGTGCGCCATAGTCGCACAATGTCTCGCGCGCGATACCCATACATGTACACTCCGGCGAGTGCATGTAGGTCCGCTTCTCCTGCGGCAAAGACCGGACGTCTATACCCTGCTCTGTACTCGTACACGACGACGACGCTGCTTTCGATCTCGCGTGTACACACACGTCATATCTGGCTACGCAACCGAATAGAGAGCAGCGAGCGGCCTTGGCGGCGGCTGAGTATATAGGGACGCGTGTATAACATACATACACAAGTGCGCGTGCGCGCCACGGTAGCGCGATACCGCAAAGAAAACGCAGTGGAAACGCGCCGCGTCGCAGTCGACCCTGTAGATATACAGAAGTAAGCGAGGGAGAAGGGAAGGGGGTTTGATGTGGGTGAATGTGCGCGGCTTTCTCGATCGAGCGAGCACACCATGACATCTATACCGGCGCGGGGTCTCGGCATTGCGAACTCACACCAACGCACGCACGCACATGCGAGCGCAGGCTCCTCCGGAGGAAATTGCCTCCGACAAAATCGGACTTTCCACTCGGGCTAACCCGTCGTGTCGGTCTTCGTGTATGCGACGGGACGGTAAGAGTGGGGTTGTCTTCCGAGCGCGTGCATTAGCGCTAGCGCGCGTGAGACAATCGGATCTTCTTTCCGTGTCCCCCCCCTCCCCTCTCCGCTCTGTCGAGGCGAGGCGGTTGCTCGAATTGGGTGTTGCCTTTGCGCTTGCGGCCTATCTTTTTTTGCGTTGCTCTGTGTGCTGTCGTGCTATTTATTGCGTGCTCTCGGTTTTCTGTGTTCGGCTTCCGCAGAGACGTGTCCGGGCGCGTTGTTTGTCTCGGATATTCGGCCCATTTCCTGGACTGAATCTGAGAAAACGCGCTTCGAGGAATTGGAGATTGCCAATTCGAGCAAAGCCGCGACGTCCAAGGCCGGCCTTCCATCTCATAAGCGGCATGTATATGGGCAACTTATACTCCTCACCATGAAGCATTACAATTACACTGTGATGTTAAACTGTAATAGTGTGTAGTTCGAAATTAGGCCTTTCGAGAGCGTTCATTCTTCGCGCGTGAAAGTCAGGAGGCATGGAGTATACCACTTAATCAAATCTACTTATTAGTCACTTAGCCACTTTTTAGCCAAACTCAAAGTTCATAGATTTTCTAAATGCTACAATTTAAACACTTCACAAAATAACGTCTATACAGGCTTTCTATAGTGTGTCTAAACAAATCTTCGTCGTTGACTCGTGCGAACGCGCGCCTCTGCTATCACCAATATCGGCTCTGCTCGCCGCTATTGATGATAAAAAATTAATGAAACCGGAGAAAAACGATCCTTACAAAATACGTCTCCATTTCTGTAATCTGTGGTTAGTTTTCGTTTCAAAGCGAAACTATATAAACATATGTGTCTCGGCAATAAAAACCTTGGGTGCGCTCGGTAACTCGCAGAATATGCGCAATTGAGTTACTTTACACACTCACGTAAACAGCAGTTGCTTCGCGCGCCGTTAAACTCTCGGAAGCGGAAACCACGGGTCACGCGCCAATCTAAATACGACATTGACTGCTCAAGAATGGAATGCTTAACAGCCGTTAGCATTTTATTTCTTGACGCTGGTTCGTGTGCGGAGTGCACTTGGCTGGAAGTGCATTCCGACGCTATCGTCCTGTGTTAAGAGAAGAGCTTCACCGGGGCTGTCGCGTTAAGGGGGCGAGTGCTCGCTCGTACGTACAGCCGGTTTCGCAAACACTACGGCGGCGAGTGTGTAACTAATAGCTTGTTCTGACGAATCGTCCTTATACATACTGAACGTTGCGGACGGACAGGATGCTCTTCCATCCGAAGCTCATTTCCTCCATGAGCGGACAAAATAAAAAGAAAAGAAAACGCGAAATTGGAGAACAATTCTCATTGACAACAGGGAGTGTTGCGTCCGCTATAGCCAACCGCTTGCAAAACTAAAAGAAATAAGACGAAAAAAAAAAAAAAAGAAAACGTGTCCGATTTGACTGCAGGCACGCTGCCGCAAACAACAGTCTGTTCTTTCTTCTATTTTTTATTTCCTGACATGGTTTCGAAATAAGCTTATTGCCTACGTAGCAGAGGTGGACTTAGTAATTAATTACTTTCGCTTTTTGACACCATGAAGCTCGAATTCGACGGACCACTCAGCCCTTACCGACGGGCTTATTCGCCGTTTGTAGACAAAATGTTGCAGCGCCTGATCGCGGAGTCGGGTGATGCCGCAAATGCAGCTGGCGTGAGGCACGGATCGTTCGTTTTCTCTTTCTCAGCGGTATGCCATGAGTCAGCCATGCCGGGCTGGGAGGCGGCTGTATGCACGAGCATTCGAAGGGGTCACGTGTATGTTGAAGAGCCCCCGCTGCCTTGTTGACTGTATACGAGCACAGGCTCTACTGTATTTTGTCTACAGGAATTTACTGTATTTTGTACTTGATGTGGGCCAAATTGGACAAGGCCTAAAAGAAGGCAGAAAACTCTTCTTAAAATTTGTAGACAATCTATCAATATATATATATATATATATATATATATATATATAGATTGTCTACAGAATTTATGAAGAGTGCTTCTGCCTTCTTTTAGGCCTTGTCCAGATCTTTAGGTAGTCTATAGACTACCTTAACGAAGGTAGAACATTCTTCTTGAAATCTGTAGACAATCTATAGACTGCCTAAATTCAATTTTATGAGGGTCACTCGCTCAGCATTGGCAGTCAAGGTATTTTGTTATTGTGGCGTTTTGAAAAGAACGTAAATTAATTACCCCTGCCTTCTGCAGGTAATCAAGGCAGAGGAATTATACTCCGTGATGCATGAAGAAGATCACGCCACTTGTGCTTCCACATACAGCATCGCTCTGCGCGATCAAGCGTCTCGCCACAGGCCGGGGTGAATCCCAGAGAAAGATAAATCTCTCAAGGTTATGACAAAAAGCAAGTCCCCCTTGGGATCGAGCTAGGCGAACGCGCGATATATGTTAGCGTTGGCGATATTCCGCTTGGGCTTTTGATTGGCGCGGCGCGGATGATGAACATCGTCGTCGTGACGGCCACGGTATGTAGAGGCGAAGCAGTGATGCGGCCTGCGGAGAAGCGCAGCTGCTCGCGCTCTTGAAATAACCGATCGCACGCCCCACCGTATTGGGACGTCAGTCTCCCGCGTTTGGTGCGCATCGTCTGGATAGCATACACGCACGCGACCGCTGTCAACCATCTTCCTCTGGACATTGCAACCTTTCTCTCGTACTTCCTTTCCTTTCTTTTTCTTTTCCGGGCTCGCAGGAAATGACGTACTAATTTATCGGCCACGTGATGATGCTAGTGAAAGTGCGAATTTGAATTAAAAAAAAGTAATGAAAAGTGAACGTGGAATGATAAAGACGCGAGACAGACAGACAGGAAAAAAGGAAAAAAAAAAGAAAGAGAGAAGACACTTAAAACGAAATACCCATATGAAGACCCAACATGAAGTATATACAGAATAAGCGAAGGAAGGCAGAATTAGGAAGTGACAGTGATAGCTACACCGCAATATGAAGCAAGGCAGTGTGATCGCCGTTCGTATAACGCTTTTCCTCCGTCGCACGGCGTTCAGTTGAATAGTCTTTCTGTCATTGTGGTTTCTTTATTTATTGCTTAAAGCTCTTTCCACAAGGGTTCACTCTACGTCAGCTTTTGCGTGGACGCGTTTTCCACCGCCATTGAAGAGAACACGGACCACCTGTCGCGCCGCAGCCGTGCCGATCCCGCGAACGAACGCGTGGAGGTCCGCGAGGTCTGCGCGGAGGGGGACAGAAACGTGCTGCAGATGTGCAGCGTACGCGTCGCTATAACTTCGATCGGGGGACCGTTTTTTTAGCGACTCGTGGGGGGGGAACTGCAGTTTTAACATGTTACATGCCCGAGCTTTAGCTTATATGTGGATGTAGAGAGTTTTAGCGTGTTCGGTATACGCAATAACGTATGCGTAATACCGGTTACCAGACGCTGGTAGCGACATCTTGTGACGCTTCGTCTAACCACAAGGCCTTATAAGTGCGTTTTCGTGTCCCGTGAGTGTTCTTGTAAAAAGGAAATGACGTGTTCATGATTATGCCACTGCCGAAAATTTACACCAGCAGCAAAGTAGAGTACTCTCGGTTGCAGCAATAATAGCTCTGTGTTTGTCTGGCTGAGCTTCGCGCCACGAGGTGGCGCCACCGATTCCGCCGCTCACGCTTACGCCTCCGCTAAACCGGTAGTCCGCAAACGATACCGTAATACCGGGCACGCTAAAACTCTTGTAATCCGGGGAGCGTGTTTTAGCGATTCGTGCAGGGAATTGTAGTTTTAACATGTCTGTGTTGGGAGCTTATGCAGGAACGTATTACGCTTTGCGAATTGCCGGATTACCGGATACCTGAACGGCAGCACCAATGCTCTTAGCGACATCGTGTGACGCTTTGTGCAACAACACGTTGGAAACATTTTTGTTCCGAACGTGTTGGGATTGCACCTTGAGCCACGAAATGTACTTGGATCACGGACATTGTCGGGCGTGTTCCGGTGCGCTCCGCTTTACGACGGTGCTTTTCACTCTTCTGCGATACACAACGAGATGCTTTATTTTGTATGTTGTGTGCTTTTTGGGTGTTGTGTGTCTGTCGTATGTACTGTGTGTATCATTTCATTTATCATCGCGTTCATCCGAAGTCGGCATGCTAGGCCTCCAGTTTTCATTAACGAACCCCTCCCTCTTTCTTACCTCTCTCTCCACGCGTAACTTCCACAGCGTTGACTGCGAAGTGTGAAACGAGAGTATACTTAGCAAAAGTGGTACGCCATGGCAGTGTCGGCAGTAAGAACCGGCGCGCTTGTTCTTCCTGTGCTGGCAGTCACCGATACAGCAGCGCCATGCAGCAGCGCCGGCGGATCGATTGGCGGCGAGGCGCGGCGGCTGCCGCACGTCGGCGTCGCCTGGCGCAAGCGAGCCGAGTTTTGCGAAGGTGGTCGGGGCTCTGGCTGTGACCGGCGTGTTCCCCGTCGAGGTGCGCAGAGGGGGGGAGAGCGAAGTGCCATCTCTCCGAGGCCCGCGATGTGACTCGACTGAAGAGCTAGCGAGCGAACGTGGCGCAAAAAGCGCGGGCTCGCTCTTTTGGACCAGAAAGAGGCTGAAAGGAAGGCTCGAACACAAAACGACGAGACGGGCATGCATGGAGGCTAGCGCTGGTTGCGCAGCTTGCATTTGTTGCTTGCGTATGGAGCTCTCTCTCTTCTTTTTGCCGCTGTGTGGAGGAGGAGGAAACAACTTTATTAAGACAAATTTCAGGGCTTTGTAGATGGCCGCTTGTCTGCGGGGACCTCTTCCATTCCTTTCTGTAGATGTTTGCTCTTTTGTTGCATCCAAATGACGATCACAACAGTGTAGTACATCTTTCCGTTTTCTTCTTTTACGTGATTTCTTTCGGTTTAGCTCAGCATATATGCAACATATGCTCAGAATCTGTTAATTATTATTATTATTATTATTATTATTATTATTATTATTATTATTATTATTATTATTATTATTATTATTATTATTATTATTATTATTATTATTTGAAAACATATATACATTTGACAGGAAAAGGAAATCGAGGAGCAGGCTGCTCCTTGGTTTGTGTTCTGTAAAGGCAGATCTAAGGAAAAGCTGCACGAGGGGCTTGTTTTTACGAGCGATCGCCCGTGTGTGCAAATTTTGACATGGTATAGAGTGTGTCTGCGCGTACGGTTGCAGATCCCTCGAAAGCTTGCTTCTCCGCAGTAAGATTTCTTGTGGGAAGAAGCCTGCTTTACGGTATTTTCTCACTTATACAGGTGATCCCCGGTATGACCCAAATTGGAAAAAAAAAAAAGAAAAAAAAAACCGGATGCCGGTCAAGGTGACGATATTATTTCAAACTCGACTTTTCGGTCCCCACACGGAAGCCTTGTCAGCAATCAAGGGGAATCTGGAAGGGCACGGCGTTATGTGATTGAGCACATGACGGAGGGTGTGAGAGTATATCGGTTGAAACTTTCCGGCGTTCGTATTCAAAGTTCGTGGATATACCATGGCTTCTTTTTTTATTAGTTCGAACATATTTAAAGAAAGATTGCATGGAGCATATATGGAGCATTTCGGCCTTTTCAGGCGGATTACCTGCGGAGGCGCACGTTACTTGCGTGATAGATCGAATTGTCCAGGTGGCTAATTGAAAAGATTTACTAATTAACTTTTTAAAATTACCTTTTTAAATTTTTTTTTCACCCTAGGACAAATGCTTCAATGGTCAAATTGAAGCTGAGCAGTATTGAAGTCATGTCTGCTTGGCATAAGTCCCAAGACTTACTACTTTTGAGATATTCATCCCAAAATTCTGCTAAAAATTCATTACAGTTAATATCATCCTGAACTGCTTGTCGCATGCTTTTGAGAAATTGTCAGCTGGAACGCTAATGAATTTTGTAAACCAGTGTTTGTAAAGTATCGATAGTTGGCAAACTTCCCAGCAAGCTTTCGGTGCCTCTATGTTTGTAACTCCACCGCAGGGACGAATACTAGGATGAGGAATACTCCTTCGAATAGCTGGTCATATATATACTCCACAGAGCAGTGGCCGGCGGCGTTGAAAAATACAGTTGAATCTCATTAATTCTGCCAATGCGGGGGACCACAAGATTTGGTTGAATTATCCGAAATGTCGAATTAAAAGACGAGGACAAAATGAACCAAAATAAATCTTGTTTTATTGCTTGAAGTAGCCTATCATGCTGAACAGATGAACCAGCTTGCTGAATATTCGGCCGTGACACCACGAGAAAAAAGCGGGAATGGATGGCTTCACGGGTGGAAGGAGTATCGGCCGCCGAGAGATAAAAATAAAGCAGCTTCAAGCCTAGGGAAGCAATAGCCGTCGTCTACCGAATGTCTTGCTTTCAAGCTTTTAGTAGCATATATGCGCCCATGTGGGGGCATCGGTGGTGCTCGAATTACTGCTTTCTTTCGCATTCGAATTAGAGTTTTCCTTCCGTAGCCAACGTATGGTCTCTCTCCGAGACTTTGCAGTGCATTCGAATTAAGCGAGAAGTCGGATTAACCTAGAAATGCGCGGAAGCGTTGTCGTCGACGCGGAAGTCTGGCGGCGTCCAGGTATTTACCGTTGCTGCACTTTCGTGCTTTCGTCGCGTCACCGTAGTCGATCCGCGAGAAAGACGAAAAAGAGAAGAAAAATGAGGGGAAAGGAAAAAGAAAAATCCGGATCGGGGTTCTTTGGGCGTTCTCAAGGCCTCTTCCGTCATCGCTCGTAATGCGGTTAGGCAGCACCTCGCTCCCTCGCTGATATACTGCTGCTGCTGCTGCTGCTGCTATCGGATCGGCGGAAGGAACGACCTAGCGGCAGAAGCCCGATAGAGGTTCGAGCCGTGTCCTTTGATGCGAACAAATCGAATGGTTTTACGCCTGCCAGAAGACGAGGGTTACGAGCGAGTGAACACACACACACACACACACACATATATATATATATATATATATATATATATATATATATATATATATATATATATATATATATAAGTATACGATCTTTCGCACGCCCTCCTCTCGTTGCTGGCTCTCTCTCCATGCGCGAGCAACGGTTTGTGCGCTCGTGGTATGCGGTAGTTAACGCGCTCGTTCACCTTGGCTGTTCTCACGGGGCAGACGCTGGTGTCCGCCTCGGGAGACATAATTTGCGGGAGCGCGTTATATTGGGCCCTTGGCGGGACTGTAAATTTATTTTCCAATCCCTCCGGGCTTTACTTTCTCTACTTTTTTTTAACCCTTTCAGCCCTGATTCTTTTAACGCGCAGAATGTTTTTCTCGTCGTTTTGTGTTGATTTACTAATGCCTAAGACACACAAAAATATTTATTATATTTGTATTACCACATCAGTATAACATATGGCGTAATTTCCTATATATAGGACACCAGGGCTTAGTGGTTGTAGAGAGCAATACGAAGTATTTCGAAGTTGCATAATATTCTCAGCTGTATCTCACATTTAAATGTAGAAAAAACTTGCATGATGGCAATTTGACAGTGGTTATTGTGCACCAAAGGCCTCAAAGTTATTATTCGTGCTCGTTATATACGGCTCATCATTGCACTGGAATGGCTTCTATCTACTTGATAGTAGCTTTGTCGGACGTATTTTCGTCATAGATCGCCAATTCTTCGTCTTCTGTACAGCAATTACTGCTGCCCAAGCCTGCAAAATCAAAGTGTAAGTAGCGCCCACCGACGCCGCAACGTGGGGACGCTAAGGTCGGCCCTCTCAGCCGGCGCCTTGGTGCCAGCTGCCAAAGACGAGGAAAATAAAGATGGGCGGCGCGTGCTCGATGCGTAAGCAAGCCACGCGCTAGTCCGTTCTAAAAGCCTGCTGCACTGGTCCTCTTGTTCTGGCGCTCCGCTGCGACCCCTCGGTTCCGGGCAGGTGTATCCTGGTTGCACCCATCACCAGTTAGGGCAAGTTGCTTGAAGAAGAGGGTGAAGGAAGCAGAGGCAGGGAGATTAGTTATACTCTGTTCAATTTGCTGCCCTACATATGGGGGCGGGGATGTCAGAATGAAAGAGAGAGAGAGAGAGAGAGAGAGGTTTAAGTCAGTCACGTGCACCAGAAAACGCGCAGCGGGTCTATACAGCATGGCATTCATGCCTGTCGCCTTAAAGTACTGTAGAAGAGCTCGTGTGGCCTTCTGGGCTGCTGAGCTGTGAGGCCAGACTCCCAGGACGTTTGCTTCGACATAAGGCCGTTTGCATTTATACCGTGGAGTTCCGAGGAACATGAAATGAAATCAACGTTTGAAGGGCAGCAACGTTACACTGCTGTATACAGGGAGCCATTTTCCAACCATTAAGACAAAGAAGCAAGGTGACCATAACCTGTGCCCCCCCCCCCCCCCCCCCCCCATTACGTAATTACCAAGGCCGGTATTTTGCGTCCTGCTCGTACAAATAGCGCAAGCAGCTGAAACGTCTGTAATGAACAGCCTCGTTTTTCGCTCGTCAAGTACGGGCGCTTTGCCAAGGCCTGAAACTATTGCTGTTACACAGTTACATCTTTTTCGCTTGCACTTCAGGCAGAATGACTAAAGTTCTACTTGAGTAACGAGCACGGCACCGTGCATTCGCATCGTATATAGTAAGAAATAAACGTTGGATTGGGCGAGCTCTGTCGCGCGCATAATCAACAAGATGCTCTTTCCTTCATAATTAAATGTAAAACTTAGATTTATGGCGGGTTTGTTTAATTTGTGCGCTGTATAAAGCCCTGAATACTAGGGTATTTCCAGCGAAGACACTTAGGAATACTTACAAACAATGCAGCAGATATAAGATGGTTATTACTTCGGCGAGACATTATTCGGTCTAGCGGGTTTCAGAAATTGTGCGATAATTACTCTTTAACTATTTGATTGACTAAATGAACTAATTAAATTTATGATTGGGTACTTTAAGGAACGTATGGAAATAGCGGTATATGAGCTATTCAGTGCTCAAGGTTTGTCCACTTCGTAGTAATTCTGAAACTGCCTCAGGTTTCGAAATGTTTGTCCGTGGACCTGCGGCGAAGTGCATTGCTGTTCCGTTTATTTTATTTACTGGAAGATTTTATTGCGCACCACAGGGAGACAGAGAGAGAGAGAGGCGAAACTATGTGGAAAACGAATATCAAGCAACTGCATGGGGATGTAATCTCGCTATGCCTGCTAAGTGGCATGTACTACGTATCACTGCATCACCGCAGCAGCAGCGCATGCCGGTAGTGGCAATACTTGCCGGATTGAAGAGTAAACAATGGAAAGAATAGAGTTTAAGTTTATGAATAGAGTTCCTGCGGCGAGCGTCGGCGTCGTCCCTAGGCGTCCCTCGTAACCGAGCGAACGAGCACAGCGAAGGATGAAAGAGCGAACGAGGAGCGCAGTGGGGTGGAAAGACGGCGAGAGCGAAGAGAGCGCGAGGAGGAAATCGGAGGAGGAGGGAGGGTATGGCGAAAGCGTGAGAAGTGTAGTGCCGTGCAAGACGGGCTCTGTGGCGACGATGGCTACGAGATGGCGCCAGAGTAGCGCGCGTCGTCTGTTCACCGATGACGCCACCGATACCATATATGGAAACGAAGCGCCGCACGAGCGGAGGTCCTTTCTGTGGCGGCTGCTGTGAACCGCGCCCACGCTTCTCCCACGCGCTGCCTCTCGCGATCTCCCGATTAGCGAGGCAATCGCGCCACAATTCGCTCCGTTTGCAACGTGCCACACGAGACAGATTGTCCGCGCCAGCCAATTATCGCGAAATGAAAACGCGTATAGAGCTGCGCTCAAATTCCGCATAAGGGAGTATCGCAATCATCGGTGAATTTTTTAAATATTTTGTATCTTGTTATTATTTTTACATTGTCAGCTTGGCTTAAGCCTCGAGCTGAGACGGTGAGGTGAGTGTAAAAAAAAATCTACGATAGCAGTTGGATTGAGAATATGCCCCCCGTCTCCCTATATCCTGCTGGCAAAATCCACAGTTTAGGTAGCTATAGACTATGACTTGACTTGTAGACTACGAAACACTTAAGCTCAATGTTGTCCTTAACCCAAGTACAACAGAAAGCGGAGATGACTACTTGTATCAGGGCGGGGCCGGCAGAGCAAAGGCGCATGCGCTCCAAGAATAGCGGTACCGGTCTGTTCAGCGTTTCAACTTCCGCCCTTCAGTGGTTGTTAATCAGCCATTCTTGCAACTCTGTAAACAACAAATAGGTTGAAATAAGTAGGATAGTTAACGGCGTAAGTCTAGATTTTTCAGACAAAGCTACAAGCTTGTATATGAATGCTATTTTGTCTACTGGAAGTCTGTCTAATATGAACTATTTATTAAACTGTATAATTTCATTTTACGAAGAAAGCGCGCCTTTCCTCCCACTGGAAGCGTGCCTTTGAGCAGTCTTAGCTATGACGCCCATGTTTCCATCGAGCTGTCGTGGCTGACACGCTCGCAAGAAATAGCCAGATGGCGTTGCGGCTGCTTTAGCTTCCTACAAGTGTTGCTGACGCGAGCGGCTTGGGCTATACAACGGAAACGAGGTGCCACTGTGAGCAATAATAGACGCGCGTCCGTTTCATGGCTTGCTTAAACATGATACGTTTTAGCCTTGCCCCAACCATGGCAGCGTTAGAAGGCATGGTTCATGGGTCTTCGCCGCCACGTCCCATATTTCTGCACGGCATGCGCGGCTGTATTAACTTTTCAGAACGTGAAAACTCTTGCCTCAAAATAAGCGATAACTAGAGGGCGCCGCGAACGCGTAATGTCCCCTACAAGATATGCTTCCCTTCGCTCGAGATCGCTATGGGCTATGTGGTCTGGCGTTGCTCCCAGCATGAAAAGCTTGAACGCATGGTGCCTATATACGATATACCGCTGCGCTGCGCACAATCCATGCTACAGCCCGCGAGATGCTGCATACATGCGGGGTCTTGCGCTTGCTGTTCCCGTCCCAGACAGGTGAGGAGAGGGCGCTTATTTTAGCACCTTGCTCGACTGAACCGGAGCGTGGACTCACCTCGGGCGTCGCGCTTGGTCGAACGGCCGTGCCCCCGCGGGCCCAGGCCGTGCACCGCTGCTCGCAGCGTGCACCGTCATCGCGCCTGATTGGGGGGCGACCCGCGTTGCGCGACCGGTGGAGGTGTGCTCGGCTTCGATGGTCCGGGGCGTTTTTGCGGCTACGTCGCGCGAGCTTCAACCGAAGAAGCGGGATGAACCGTGGAAGCTGCAGCTTACGCGAGAAGTCGTAAGAGCCGAAAGTCGGCCAACCTGGTTTGGACGTGATATAGTAGATTACGGGGGGTGGGCCTCTGCCTCGGCAACATATACAGCGAATGGCTCTGCATGGGCCGGCGTGTCGCGTTTCAGAGGAGAGTTTATGCATGTGCCGGTCCAGTGTTAAAGGGAACGCTCTATAATGTACGGCTATCACTTTGCTATAGCGCTAAGTGCTGGCTGAAGCTATTTCAGTGCATAGTACAGGTTTGTAGGAAGGTGCCAGCACTACCAGCCACAAGTCATCATGCTGTAAAGTAGTGCAATTGTACACTTGCCAGAGGGAACAATTAATACGTGCTCTACACTCATGTGTTCCTTTTAACAGTAGTGCACACTGTTAAGTTCATGAACATGCTAAGGTAATGTTAGGTTCATGAACTTACGAATTGAGGGAGGCGGCGTGAAAACCGAAGGGGACCATTCGAGATGCATGGTTTGAGAGTCCTTTGACGCAAGAGCGTCACGAAGCGGAAACGAAGAGAACTGGATAGAAGTTTGCAAGGACAGTACGAAGCTACGTGTGAAAATTATATGGTTTCCTGAGAAAGACTATTTGGATTTTTGGACGGGGACAAATATTTCTTGAGCTGTTCAGCTTTCTTCTGACGAACTCGTTTAGAGAGAGAGAGAGAGAAAGCGAGAGAGAAGGATAAATGAAAGGCAGGGAAGAACGCGTTTATGCTTTCAACGTACTTTTGAGCTGATTTTACGTGGATGTAAACTTTGCCTTTCATGAAACTTTCTCTAGTTGTTCATGTAGTTCACTTTCTAAGTTCCTTTTTTTTCTTCTTCTTTTCTTTTAGCACAGTGGCAGCCTCGTGAACGCCGAGGTGTTTGGTTCTGTATTCCCGTGCTAGGACGAATTTTCGTTCAACTGCGAAGCTTTAGTTATCAGGAAGCCCCGTAATGTAGCTTTGTGCTTACTTCACCTGTAGGTGCCAAGTGTGACTTTCATGAGAGAGACTTCTTCCACCTTCCGGCTGGACGCAGAGTGCATTATTTCCTAGACGCACAAAAAACAAAAGCAGGGAGCTCACGCCGCGCTGATGGCTTCAGAATTAATAACGTTTACGTTGCTCAACGCGCGTCGTATAATGACACTGCTGTTGAATGCGGCTTCGACTTACGTCAGATTCTTGTTACGCATACATTCAACAACGAAAGGTCGTCGTGGAATGTGTTGCAAGTGATCGTTCATGTTTAACGGCTTGATCTCGTCGCGTCCCTTAGTCGTCAACAAGGAGTGAGTCAGTGGTGTGCGTCAAACATGAACGTGAACGTGACAAGCCACCCCGTCCTGAATATTCCAAGCTTCTTGGTGCGTTCTCGTCGTCAGGAAACGCTAAAATTTTGAAGACAATCCCTGGCGAGTTAGCACCACTTTTCTGTATCGGATTTGTCTGTTTCTAAACTGTTTCTAGCCTCTTTTATGGGCTGATCCCGAAGATAGTGCTGTCTAACTATGAAACCCGCTGGGACCATTTGTTATGTGATGACATTGGGTGTGCGCACCTGGGGTCACTGCGTATGTGATGAGGGATGACTATGATGATGACGATAAAGAAAAATGATGATGACGGTGATGATTATGATGATGACGATAACCGATGACAGAAAATTTGAACGTGTTGCAACCTCTAGTTGCCGTCGATTAAACGTTGTCACTCCAGCGCGGCTCTCACAATAAATCGTACGACTCCTACACCCCATTCTCAGTCGATAAATGACAATGTCTGCCTAGGCGAGTTGGGGCTGAGAATGGGGTGTAGGACTCGTGCGATTTATTGTGAGAGCCGCGCTGGAGCGACAACGTTTAATCGATGGCGACTAGCGGTTTCAACACCTTCAATTTTTTGTCCAATATTGGAAGAGCGAATATATATATATATATATATATATATATATATATTATATATATAATAAATGTTGGAAGATGTCGTTATTGTGCATTTCCTTGTAGTGACGAAATATATTTCTATGGTACATCGCCATGTGGTATGAAAATATAGGTGGGGGGGGCGCCTGCTACCGATTGCATACTTTATCTGTCCATTGCCACGTGGTAGCAAGGTCCGCGCAGTCTCGGATTCCCTTAACGTGCACTGGCGAATGAAATCTCGTGGTTGTGCATTCTTTTGTTGTCGTCGAACAGGTGTCCTGTCGTGATTTTCTTTCGTAATTTGCACGGTTCGACTTCCGTCTTGACGCTAGCTGGCCAAGATAGCAAATCTGAAGGGTTGTTTCTAATAGCGCTGTTTTTTTTTCCCGCAGGTAGCGCGTTACTTATTCACAGAACTCCTGTCGAAACAAAACGTAGTGGGATCTGAATGTTTTTTTTTTTTTTGCCGTTGTCAGAAGCGGCGACGCTTTACATTATCTGACCTTTCTGACCGTGAGTTCCAATTCATTTCAATTGAACACCGACTCATGCATGTACGACTCTTGCAAGTGACTCATTCGAGGTGCGCCACTTTACTAACGTCAGACGTATACGCCGCCAGCGTCGGCGTCGTTCCGTTCTTGTCGCCATGCGATTCTCCTTGTGGCCGTGAGCAGCGGCGGAACTCAGCGTCGTACATCCTCTGCGTCACGCATATGAAGGAGCGTTATGCGTGTTATTTTCATGTAGGTGACGTCACGGATGTACGCGCGCGCGTCGCATTCTTTACCGTCGCGCGCACGTCATCGGGCGGCTTTCGTAAAGCGGTAGTGCAAGCTCGCCCCGTGAAGAAGTGTTTGTACCTGCTTTTCCGTTTTGTTTGTTTGTTCTTTCTTCGTCTACTTCGTCGAGGCTCCCACGTCTGTCTAGATGCCCTTCGGAGCTGCGGAAGTCGGTCGAAATTCTGTCTAAATGCGCGTACCGCGTTGAAAGCTCTACAATGATTACACATTATATAAGAACGGATATAGGTGGTCAATGGACTTATCACACCTCCTTACAATTTTTTCATTCCGCCTGTTATGTGCCGATAGCGAATGAATTTTACATGTCCTCTTATTGCATGCGTTGTCTAGCAATCCTCTCCGAAATTAACTGGGAAGCAATTACGTAAAATATTCGCGACGGATATGAATTCAGGTGCATCTGGAACGGCGTGGATGTGGTTTAATCATATCCTTGTCATCGGCTTTCGAGGAACTTGGTATTAACTTCAGCTAGGCTGTTGTGTCGTCTCATCAGGTAGAAAGAACGCGCGAATTATGTTTTTATTACCGCGAGGTGACAGCAAAGTAGGGTGTAGCATATAGCAACCGACCACAGATAAACACGACGAGGCAGTTACATTATATATATATATATATATATATATATATATATATATATATATATATATATATATATATATATATATATTTCTTTATTTCATGTTTGTAATATGCCAATAGATATCGGTTACAAGAACGGACCTGAAAAGCTCTAATGTCCCTCAGTTGTCATCGGGTCTCGAGAGAATCTAGTGGTAGGTGGTTAAAAGTATAAGGTGACATGTCTGTACTCTAGGAAAACCAGCTGGTGCTTGTTGTGTAAACGGGTTTGGTAACATATTTTGTTCGCCCACCCATTTTGAACATTGTCAGCTTGGGTGAAACGGGTGCGGTTAAGCTGTTTATCCTGCGGAGTGAAGATGTCGCGTCGCTGTTTCCTTCCCCCCTTCCTTCTCACTCGTGGAATACTAGAACGTGCGGCATCAAACTTACTGGCACGACAATAGCGACCTCGGAAGGTATTGCGCTGTTGCATTTTTTGTTTTGTTGTCGCTGTCCTATAGCGTGTGTGAAGACAGCGTCGATAAAGAGGTCTGCTCCTGACGGCACTGCGCGAGTTTATTTGTGCCGCGATCGAAGCCAAGCATTTATAGGTCGTGGACACAGAGAAAATCGAGTACCGCCGCGCTCCGTATTGCCATTCCGTTTGAAATGCACAGCACGACGTGCTTCGGCGTGACCGATGTTGCTGACAACGCGGAACCGCGCGCATTTTCTCGCCATTCGTGTCTAAGCTTTGTGCGATGTAACGCTTTCCATTCAACAGCGCCATTCTATATACGAAAGCAACTTTTCCGCACTTCTTCTGTGGTATACGAGCGCTTGCTTGCCCGCTGGCTCGTCGCTCGCGTGGATCAGTGCGTGGTATGCTCCTGAAGAAAATCAATGATTTGCATACCCGTTTCGGTTGGAAATGTTTTTATAGCTGCACAGAATCGTTATTTCGGAGGTTGCGTGCTGGGCTCTGTCGCGCTGTCCTTGAGGTGACCGTTATTCTAAAAACAGTTGCGCATGGATATTGAGTGAACGTTTGGGAGATATGCATAACGTTTATACGGATTGATGACGACTACCCACTCCCTCCCTTTCTTCCACTTTTCCTACTTTCTATCACCCATTCCCCGCCCCCCAGACGCTGAGCCGTGCTCCCTATAAGGGCTGCAGAAACATGCATTTTTCTCTTTTCCTCAACCTCTACTACTCTACTACTGCAGTATCATGGCAAACACAACCGCGAACTTGTAGGCGTCATTATATTTTAGCAGCGGAGCTGTTATAGCTAACTGCAAAAAGTGCCGCCTGCCGCAAAACCTTGCCGAGATATGACGTCACTGCGTTGCCTAGCGACCACCTCGCGGAGCGGGGTGTGTTTCGCCGCCTCTTCGTACCGTGCACATCAACGTGCACATGTTGCCTTGACATGGGACGTTAAGGAGAGGGAAGGAGAGCATGCGCGCGTCGCGCGCTATGCTCGGGAGAGAGAAAGAGAAAATGCGAGTAAGAGAGAAACAAATTGTAGCAGCACCAACGAGGCAACACGCAGAGCTGCTGCCGACGCCATCCGCGCTTCCCCGTTTGCCCGCATTAGCGCCGAACGCGTGCGGTGTCTGTGAATGCAGCAGGTGCCTCTGGCGGCGGCTCGGCAGGTTTCGTACAGCCACGCCTCGGCAAGTGTGGAGGCGCCGCTTGGCCGTGACGTCACCGTGGAGATAAAGCTCGGAGCCGCCGGCGGCAGAACTCTCGTTGACTTTGTGGCGAGTACATGTACCCTTGACGCGGGACGACCGAAGAAGATCCGGACACCCGAGAATCCACGCGAGAATCTGCGCATCGGCGGTGAGCCGATTCGGAATACCGTGCGCCGTGCCTAGCAGCACTTAGCATTTCCTAGCAAAACTTAGCCAATCCTAGTAAAACCCGGAGGAAGCTAGATCGATCACCAGCTCCGCTGTTTACTCCAGCCTTGCACCACTAATGCAAGCTGCCCACGTTTTTTTTTAACAGCGAAGCTGTTTAGGCCAGCCGTAATTTGTGGTTCGTATCAAGAAAATATCATCATCAGCAATGAAGAAATAAATGAAAGGAAATAAACTTTCTTGCCGAAGCGGGATTCGAGCCTGCGTATCCACAGTCCCAAGGCGAGCGTCGTAACCACTACGTTATACAGCCACTTTTTTTTTTCTTTAGTGAACTAGGATATACAGCCACGCTTGCCGAACGCGAGCCATATGATTGCATTCGAGCGTCGTCGTCTTCGTCCACAGCTGGTGCGTTCGCACGCGCTCGTACCAATTCTCTGCGAGGTAAAAAGGAGGTTTTGCGCGCTATGCTTGGGAGAGCGATAAAGAAAATTATAGCGAGAGAGAGAGAGAGACATTCACGGAGTGGGTCTGCTGGAACGCGTTGTCGGCATTGCAATGAGGTGGAACGCGGTGTCGGTGTTGCAAGCTGCGCTATGCAACGCGCAGTGACGGCCGTAAGTCCGAGAGAGAGAGAGAGAGAGAGGAGAGAGAGAGTGAGACACGCATTCATGGAGCGGGTCTGCTGGAACGCGTTGTCGGCATTGCAACGCGGTGGAACATGGTGTCGGTGTTGCAAGCTGCGCTAAGCGACGCCCAGTGACGGTCGTAAGTCTGAGACGCGCGAAGATATCATCATCATCATGAGTAATAAGATGAAAAGTACGCGCGCACTTCGGGAAAATGCTGGGATGCGATCGTCCAGCTTCGCTGTTTCAAGCAATTGCGCGGCCGAGTGAAGGTTAAGCGTTTTTTTACCTCTAAGGCATGCGTTTATGCGGCAGATGCAGATGACGGTTTATAAGGGAATACGGATTCTATCCGAACATTTCGAAACATGCTGAAGACGCGGAGTTTAAAAACCGACATTGCTCCTTCATCGGCGGTGACTCTGATATACGCTGACGTCAGCGGGCAACTCACATCTCTGAGTCACCCGTGATGAGAAAGCCGACGCCGGTTTTGAACTGCACGTTGAGAGTGTCACGCCTAATTTCGCGTGCATCTTTCTGCAGGCTAAAATGTACATAGTTGTGTGACCTTTGAAAAGCAAATAAAATTCAATTCATTTAAATCCCGGCTGCATATACAGACGACTTTCGTCATAACGCCTCAGCATAGGGTTTGCATAAACATGTCTAACCCAGTGCGCATAACATGAACAGCGCATTTGTTTTAGGTGCGAAGCACCTTATGCGCCCGGGCTGTCGACGTCTCAGGTCGTAATCGTCGTCGTCGTCGTAGCCACGGTAAGCAAGCGGCTCGTGCCAACACCGCCTAGAAGACTTAAGGCCCCCGCGCCGCCTCCTCGCCCAAGCGCCTACGTTACCAAGCTCAGCTCAACGTTCTGAGTTATCCCTTCTTTCGCTCCCACTTACCCCTCCGCGTTGGCGCTGAGCCGTGCTCCCTCAAGGGCTGCAGAAGATAGCGCCAACCTTTCCCTTTCCCTCAAGAACCACTTATCATCATCAACGTTGAGCTGACTCAGAACGTTGATAAGTGGTTCTTGAGGGAAAGGGAAAGGTTGGCGCTATCTTCTGCAGCCCTTGAGGGAGCACGGCTCAGCGCCAACGGGGAGGGGTAAGTGGGAGCGAAAGAAGGGATAGAGTGGAGTCGCCATGGCTGGGCGAAGCAAAACCGGCAGGCATAGGCGGCACGTATCAGGCCGAGATGGAAGGCCTTGGTGTGCTGCAGAGTCTGCAGGGGTGTTGTGCCAGGCCGGTCAGGTCCGGGGTGGGGTGGGAGGCCGTGAGGCCTTCCCGCTTGTAGAAATGTCCTTAGAGGCGTGCGGAGAGCCCTGACAAGTCAAGGAACTCCACGACGCCTCGAAGTGCAGAAAGGTGGTGTCGGCCGGGGAAGAGGAGATCTTCCTCCTTGCCAGAGGGGAGGCCCAGGCGGCGGAACTCCTGCATTCGGATCGACGCAACGCCACCTAGTTAGTTTCGACCATGGACGCGAGCGACGCTTGACGCGTTTCGACCATGGACGCGAAGTGTATAAATACGGGACCACCGCTTGCGCTGGCTCAGTCAAGGTGGTGTCGGTTATGAGCCATTGCTTAAGGCAGTATGAGCCCATTAACGGTGCATCACTGCACGCTTCGCACCTCCCCAGGTTTCACGTTAGTGGAGGCACATTTCGCCCAATGAGTCATTTGACGCTTACGCATTATATTTAATTCACCGCTCAAACCGAGCCTACGACTTAACTCGTGCTAACTGTAAGAACTAATAAAAACTAAAACAGTAAGAAAGGCGTCCATAATGGTCAAATTGCTGAGGGAGTAAAAAAAAAATCATGGTTTCGATAATACTTCATGGTAAAAGACATCATCAAGCTTGTTCTAAAATAATACAATTAACGGCTGGGCCGCATGGCGAGTTCATTTTATTCCCCTCAACCTCGCGCTTCAATATATATATATATATATATATATATATATATATATATATATATATATATATTGCATGTCCATCTGCTTTATTTTAAGGTATATAGTTTTCATCACTCATAGCGTCACTCATAGCGTCACTCATAGCGGCTTAGTCTGTATGGAGTAAGAGGAAGCTCAGGCTTCCAGCCTCCCCACCTAACCTGCAGCTATATCTAATTTAATTTACTAGGAAGATAACTAACAACAATAATAAAATGTAAAAAATAAGAAAGGACGCAAACAGGTCGAACCCAGATTTAAAACAAAGGTAAAATAGTCTATGACGGGTGTGCGGCATTTCTGTATAAGACTACAGCGAAATCCTCGCCATTCAAATGGAGTTACACTAAGCACCTGCTTTTCAGCGCCAAGGAGCCACATCTTAGTAGATGTGGCACATCGCCAAGGAGCCACAAGTGTATACAAGTAGCCGTTGGGCTACTTGTATACACTTGCTATGAACACTATATAACCGCTTCTCCCGCAGTCACTGCCATTACTAAATATTGCCGAACACACGAACGAGACGATTAAGCGGCTTCTCTTCCACTCTCTCCCACTTTTTTTCTTGCCTCTCTTCAATGCAGCATTGAAAATCGCCTTCCGCGCACGCCACCGCGCCCCGGCTTGTACACGTTTCTTGCAGTTTAATTAGGCCGGCTTCGCCACGCAATCTGCCGCCGCGCGCTTCCTCTGTTGCTGCGGCGTTGTTAGTTCAGCTGTTGTTTTCGCTGACGCGTCCCGCCCATGCATCGCGGCCTGCGCGTGCATCGCAGCTAATCACGAAGAGTGTACTACTGGCTGTGGTGGTGCCTGCTCACGCGCCTGTATGTACCGTATATTCCGGAATACAGTTTGCACCCGGTGGATATACCTGACGGAAACGAAATTTGGCCGAACCGTGTAGGCTTTTTCTTTAGACCTTCCTGGCGTGTTGCATTCTTTGTAGGTGTGGGCGAATATTCTAAATTTCGAGTACGAATAGGTTAGTCCTTCTATTGGATTTGTATTTTATACGACAATCCGCTATCAGAAGTGGTCGAGTATATTGATCGAGCTTCGGTTAAGGTTTAACAACACTCGTCGGAACCTCGAGCCTGTACAGACGAAATTGTTGTCTGGGTTTTGGCGAATCAATTTATTATTTGGCCAGCCTCACAATGTTAGCACCCCCTTAAAAAATTCACGCAGATGCTCCCCTGGGAGTTGTCTAAGTATGCGTAAGCATTTGTGCCGCTTGCTCATCTACATGCAGCTCGGTGTCATTACCAATGTTATTACACTTGCTCCGACCAGTATAAACGACAGCGCTGCGGTGACACGAACTGCTGCGGACGGCGGCGCAAGGTGAATTGATGACGCAAGCAAACTACTGCAGGTGACGGCGCCAGTTGCACTGTTGACGTTCCGATCATTATAAGCCGTTAACGCTCTTTAGCGCCTTTTCAATCCGCGCCGAAAAATTATGAACCGTGATCAACCATACGCGTTCTGCAGGACTGAAAAATAAGTTATTCAATCAATCAATCCAATCAATCAATCAATCAATCAGTCAGTCAATCAATCAATCAATCAATCAATCAACCATACTCCGGCAGCGGCTGCGTATGGCGCGGCCGCGCGGGCCCTATCTTGAAAGCGATCTGCGATGGGGACAGAGTGCGCCGAGTGCTGACAGCTTCGTCTGCGCTGTGTTTTCGCCGCTTCGTTCGCGTTGAAGCGAGAGGCAGCACGAAGGTCAATTCGCTCGCTTTTGCGGGCCATATCTTGAAAGCGATCGTCTTACGTCATGGACGGGCGGACGGACGGACGGGCGGGTTTCCTCGTTGGGTAGGCATAGAAATGCTTACGCATTAAAAAAAAAGAAATGTGCGGAGATGTAGTATTGAAATACCCTTCTCCAACGAACACAACACTCTACGTGCATCTGGGGACGTGCTGTTCCATTCTTTCATTAGTGTCATTGTCACGGTGGCCCCGGATAACCGAAAGCAGTTGTTTCTCTCTAGTTCCTCACTTGGCTGGAAGTCAGGATGCGAAGGGCGTTACATACATGTACAAAAAAATCGCAAGTACGCCCAATTTCGCCAAACGGTCTGCACGCAAACTTTACATTTCACCTTGTTTAGAACTGAAGAAAAAAAAAGGAAGAAATTGATATTGGATTCCGTATTCGGAGGTCGCTTACCTCGAATATTTAATTCGATTCGGAAACTTCAGCATCCAAATACCCCTAATTCTTTGGCTCTGCAGATTTGTTCTTTTGGCTGTACGAAGTATTATACACAATTTATGTGGTAACATTGTTAAGACATCTCTTTATTTTATTCCTCTTGTGATCCGTAGACCGTCTTTAGACGAAGGTATTTAAGTAGTCAATTTCTTTCTTGTACTCATATTCTATATGTAGGCTGTCTGTAGACTGCAAACGCTAAGGTGTCTGCTTTCTTTAGTACAATTTTGGTCGATACAATACCTATAGATCTTTTATAAGTCGGTTGTTGTCACACAAAAGTCGTTAAAGTATTTATCTGTTTGTATTGGCATAATTCTGGTCTCATAGGTTGTACGTATAGAAAGATCGTTAGGGTGTTTGTTTCTTTTAGCATACTGGTGGTCTATAGACCGTCTGCAGACAAAAGTGGTTCAGGTGTCAATTTCTTTATGTGAATTTCTTGTCCATGAAATGTTTGTTCATTGAAGTTGAGGTTCATTTCTTAGCCTACTTGTGGTCCATAGACTGCAACACTGAAAGATTTCCCTCCACGTCATTTAATTTTTTTAGCTCTTTATGGCGACATGCGCGTAATCGATATTCTTGAAATCGAGATAGCATTCACCAGCCGTCTAACCAGTGACCAGTACTATACCTGTGGCTTTTCAAGCAAGGCTCCTTGCGTGGTACGAGGAGAGAGGATAGCAAAAGCGCGACTTTTAGGAAAAGTAGCAGAAGCACAAGAGAGAGGATAGCAGAGAGACATATAGTAGAGAAGATAACTGTTTAAATATATACAACAGAGTGACTACGTGAAAGTTATCCATAGTTCGCTTGTGGAGTCACTTCTTCGAGAAGGTCACTCTCTAACGCACCATATCGCGCCTGCTAAATGAGTGTGAAGCGACGAGTACTAGTTAGTGAACTCGTGAGTGAGTAAGCGGACCTGTGGAAACAGATACAACAATGTCGGATGCCAGTGCACAAGTATACATAGGTTCACTTTCACGCACAAGTATACAGAATGCATCTTACCACATTTAGCGTCTCGCTGAAGAGCCCGCCGCGTATGCCATAACATGGACGGAGTACACTCCGTCAAATGCGGTACGTCCGCACCTGCTGGAGGCCGCACCCGGCCCATCCGCGTGCGCGACGTGTCCCGCACGCGCTATCAATTTGCCTGCGAGGACGCCACCGCCGATGCTGTTGCTGCTGTTGCCCGTCTCTCCCCCGGCACCGCTTTTCCTCGATGGCACGCGAACGGGCTTGGACCTTAATTTGCCCGCTTCCTGTATGTGGCGCGCTGCGCTCTTGTCGCGGTGGTTTTTGGTCGCTAATATGGCGCAACGTCGAACCTCGAGCGCCGTGTGTGAGTCGAACTTGGCGTGACAGTGGGAGGAGACTCTTCGTGCACTGGCACCGCTGTAGTAATCCTTTAGGTAAATTAATTTAGACCGATTATAGATCATACAGGTATACTTCTAGTGCTCCGTTTTGCGATTAGTATTTCTGCCTATTTCAAGCATTTTTGAGTCTATCTATCGTAAGTCTATCCCTTAAGCCGACCCGGTGGCCCAAGTTGTCTACTAGCTTGAGCCAGTAGGTATGTGCTCCTGGTCGTGATGCCGTATTGGTCCTTCCATCGCCATCCGATGCTCGTCGTACAGTCATCGTCATCCCATCGTGCCGTCGTCGACAGGCTGTCGGTGGTACTATCGCTATCCTTTCAGAAACGTCATCTCATCGTCGTCACTGGCGTCTTCGTACAGTCGTCGTCATGCCGTCATAGTCATGGCCGACCCTGGAGAGGCGAGTGTCGTAGCAAAGTGGGCCGATCACGGAGATAGTATGGGTCGCATATAGTCGAAGCACTGGAAAGCTCAGAATGACCACTACAGGTTCTAAATAAAGGTGCCTTCAGCAATACGGTGTATATCTACATTGCTTGAATGCTAATTGTAATAACATCGGTAGTGATAGTGACATGGGTTCTGCGGGAATTCTTTTTTTTATAACGGAAATGGAGACGGCCACTCCTCTCATATAGTAACAAAGAGACGTCGTAATATTCTCTTGAGACCTGTTGTACATTATATTTATTTCACATTGCCTTCAAATCTTCAACTATAACTCGATAAGGATTACGTAAGACATTTATCCCGAATGTGAAGTCAGGTGCGTGCGGAACTGCTTGGGAGTGGTTTAATCGTGTTATTGGTGAGAAAATTGACGCCTATTTTTATCCAGACTATTGTGACGTCACAGATGACGAAAAGTTCCGTGAAGTGTGTCACGACACGCGGCGCTGTCGTTATTTCTCAGGTCCACGTCCCTGTGTTTTGTTGTACACTTCATCCCGAACAGAAAGCCGCTCAGAGCCGAAGCAGCGAGTCCTATAATAGTCGATAACCTTTGCAGTTGTAGCTGTAACGTCATTCACGCAGTCTAAGCCTGTGTGAGACAGCGGTGACGCATTTGCGCATTCATCGTCTCTGCATAGCGCTGTTTCTAGTGGGAGCACGGAGGAAGGAAAGCGTCGGAGAGGCCCCGGCCAGCACTGATGTGTTGGAGAAAGTGTGGCGGAAGTGACGTGCTGTTTTTCGCGAAGGAGCACTGGGACTGGTACCCCAAACGTCAACGTTGCCATAGCAACCGCGCTTCTGAAACTCTCGCTGCTGCTCTAGGGCTCTGAAACGTGAGACAAGTTTTAGAGCGAAAGCTCTGCTACGCCATGTCTCGCAAGGTCATTCACCGCGTCGCAATAACCTTGAGCCACCGGAGCGCAAGTGTGGCAAGTGTGACGTCACGCCACGTGATCCGCTGCGAAGAGGCGTCGCAGCTGCGCTCGCTTGGAGCCTCGCCGCTGCGGTACCACGTGACTAAGCGAAGGTTTAACGACTGCTTCGCCGGCGCTTGGTCGCTCAGCCTCGCCATGTATGGCGCGCCCGCTGGGCCGTCTGTGCGAGTCTGCCTACGCTTCAAAGCAAGCGACATGGTGAATCCAATCATCATTAGATATAGCTAGACGGCAGGCTGCGAAATCTCAAGCAAAGGCAAAGTTGGCTGCTGAAACACCGGAACAAAGGGAGGCCAGATTAGCATGTTACAGAGAAGATTACCAAGCGCGGAAGCGTCCATTAATGAAACACTGTGTGCGTAGTCTTTGCAAAACCAAGCCAAACCGACCTTTCGCTCGTGATAACTAGGCTTACAAGAGTTAAACCTTAGCCAATTTCTTGCTTCTACTGCTCGACCGCGTGCTGTCTTGGTAAGGAATCTTTTTTTTATTTAGTACAATAAATATGACTGCGAACGATCTTTACAAGCGTCCACCGATTCTGTCCTCTGTGCAACGTGCAATTTCATAAAGTAGATGCATGGTGGGTTCATCCAATGTTGTGGCACCAGGTAAACAGCAGTACCCGTACGAAGCTCCACCGGATGGCATCAGCGAAAAAAGTAAATACAAGCATGTGTCATTTTGGTATTTAGACCTTATAGGAAAACTGCGTGTAGAGGCTAGACGTGCGAAAGTGTTGAATGGGCGACATTAAAAAAAAGCAATTAGGTTTTACAAGCATGGCGTAGAAAATACTATCACCCTTTGTAATCGCTCGTCGTGTTTTCGACAAGCGTGAGTACCGAAAGAGGGTATATGTTGTTGGGGGGGGGGCTAAACAGCGTCACAAACTTCGTAAGAAAAACATGATTCAGTCAACGCGCACTGCGTCACAACGCCGGGTGCGGCCAACGTGCATCAAAAGTACCCCAAAAGGTAACGATTAGTTACAATAACGGGAGGGGGGTCAGAGAAAGTGCCACAAACTTGTCCCAGTAAGATTCGGTACACGCGAAACTGCGTCACAACGGCCGAGCTGCTTTTCGCTAACTGCGTCACAATGCCAGGCGTAGGGAGCGTGCCGAAAAACTACCCAAATAAGTTGCAGTAATGTTGGGGCCCATAGAAAGCGTCGCAAACGTGTCCCAGTACAATTCAGCACACGCCAAGCTAACTGCGCCACAACGGCCGAGCCGTTTTTTTGCTAAATGCGTCACAGCGCTCGGTGCCGAGCCGTATCGCCTAAATTGCTTGAAAAGTCAGCGCAGACTGTCAAACAAAACGTCTCACCTTGCCGTAGGCCAATACCGCAGTGGTACCGTATCGAATGCAGAAGGAACGCAAGAATACGCCGAGAGCCCAAGAAACCAGGCACAAAAAATAAGAAAAAAAAAAAAACCCGGGCCGTTGAACAGGCGAACGATCACACGTGCAGTCGGCCTCGCTCGCTTCCGTGGAGTGTCTGGCGCATGCATCTGGCGCGTCTGGCGTGTCATTGGCTTGTCGTTAGGTAACGCAAGAAAAATAGGTCGCGAAGTATAAGTTTATTTATACGCAAAACTTTCTTAGTTCTAACGGGGAAGAAATAAAAAAATGAGACATTGTCTTTCAACTTCATTTCACATCACACTTTTTTTCCGATGCTCGTGTCAGCTAACGGCTGGCATCAATACTAGCGTGATATATTTCCTGTTGCCAGTTTTCGCCGAGTGTCCGCTCTTGTTGAATCTCTTGCTCTATGTTCGTCGTTTGAATTTTCCTTTTCCCTCATCGTCTGCCGGCGACTCCACCGGGTCCATATTGCCATCACCGCTCCACCATCGGACGAGGGCCGTGTCGGTGCGCTTCTCTGCGTCGAGCACGGGCGACCTGTTCAGCAAGGCGGGCATAAACGATGTTGTGTCGTGCGTGACCCTTGTTTTCAGCGCATATACCACGATCGAGCGTCGCCGTCTTTCCTCTGTCTGCACGCGTCGTCATACGCGACGTGGTTGAGTTTTCTTCCCCGTAGACGATTTTAATAGAAGCGCGAGAACGTGCCGCTACGCTCCGATGTTTCCACGGTATAATTCATGGTGCCACCGTTTCAGGCCAGCTCTGCACACTGTCAAATTCGCCATGTTCTCAGCTCTTAATGGCTCACAGGGCAGCTGCGTCCTCTTTGATTGACTCGCAAAAAAAATGGCGGAAATTGACAATATGGCGGAATTTGACAGCGTCACCACTTTTGATGCTGACAGGTCAGACAGCGTTCGCACGAACCGGCACGCGAGGATTTCGGACGCATTGGCCATAGATACACTTACAAACCAATACCTTCCCATACCTAATTGCCTCTACGAGGCCATACACTTCAAAATACGCACGCACAAATGCCCCTACTACGAGGCGCAACCATCACTCAAAAATTTGGAGGATGCTTAAGCTTCGCCTTCAAGAGTGGAACGCGATAGCATTCAAAGATCTTTTACTGTTTCTCATACTTCCCGGCAACTGCAGCTTATGTAACCGTAATGTTTACCAGGAAACGCTGGCGGTGAACGCTATGCACGAAGGCGCGCTTTCTGGTAAAAACGCGGCCTCTTTCGTGGGCCTCCCTTCTTTGCACCTTTAATATATCAGCCTGAGAAGATTTAGCGTAAAAGGCATGCGCTGTCGGTGTTTTGTTTCACGACAATTGTTTGTGGGCTGTTGCTCTCAAAATTCCCAGGAATAACTTTGTAAAGAATGCAAGACAAAGTGTGAGCAACTTTAGTGGTAAAATATATTTGGAGGGCCTGAGCAACGTTACTAAATTACCTAATCCCTAATCTAGTAACGGTGGGCTTGAGTGGGTGGGGATGACTTTCTCGGCCGCGGGCGCCGACGCCGACGCCGGATTTTCTGCGACACGGGTCCCTGAACGCTATATCGCGTTAAAGCACACACAACAGGAGAATGCTGCCGCCTACCTACACCCATCCCAACGTCCAGACCCACACTCGAATTGTGTGGGAGGCCATGCTGTAAAGTTCGGACCCGCGTGCGTTTTATTTTCAGAATGAAGTTATTTCCTCCTCTTCCCCATTTCCTGGTGGCTGCGCGCAGCGATGCGAGAAGGTAATTGCTGTGAACGCAGCGTCCGCTCTCGTCCGCTCTATATATATATATATATATATATATATATATATATATATATATATATATATATATATATATATATATATATACGAGCACTTTACAACATCCATGCTTCGGTCGGGCTGTTCACATTACCTGAACTTCGTAGAAAACCGTTATCGCTGCGTGCGCGCCGTGCTTTTGCTGCGTGCCGCGGATCGTCGTCCTTGTTCCGCCGTAAGTTTCATGTGAACAGCTGCGGTGCGCTCGAGGACAGATTGAGCGAACGCCATCCATGGCACGACCTTTATACGAGACCCGCTGTGCGTGCATATCTCGTGTAGCACGAGCGTTCTTCGCCGCACCCCACTAATGCTCTACAACTTTGGATGGCGTTGCACAGATCACCGCCCCAACTGTCCGGAGATAAGGGCAGATACAGAGCACGCTCTGTACACATGTAACACTGCCATTACTTGTGTGCCGCGCTTTGAGTACATGTTAAAGAGTCGCATGCGGTCAAAATAAATAAATAAATAAATAAATAAATAAATAAATAAATAAATAAATAAATAAATAAATAAATAAATAAATAAATAAATAAATAAATAAATAAATAAATAAGAAACAGGCTACTCCGCGCCTTCACCATATATATGTTGTTCGGCTTCGCTTTGCGGTTTGCATGGCGCTCCTGACAACCGGGAGACACGTGGAGTACCTTTCATTCCCGCATGCGTTGTAACTTATTGCATACCAGTTAAACTCCTTTAAACAGCCTGTAGTTATATATAAGTCCGGCGGCCGTAGACAACGTAGTCCGTATACATTTGACAAAGACTGCACTAGTGGCACTTGCATCGTCGTAGAAAGCTATTCTCACCTGTGTTACATCGTTCGCGCATAAGGCCATAAGCAAGCATCCGAAACCTTATCAATGTTTTCAGACGTCGGCTGCGATTGCTCAACTTGAACGCCTCACCGAAGAAATTCGCCCTTTATTCAGTCAACCGTGACAAAGGCGAGTTCTGTGCTCATTCATTTTCAGGCCAGGCGTCCCAGGTCGCTGTTATATTACTTCGTCGGTCGTTGAACTTTGCAGGAAAAGGGCGCGCGCAACACCAGAGGTCGGTCGCCCGTTAAAGATGTGCTTTGAATTAAATATCGCGTTGTGGTGCTTGGAGTCGCATCGCAATGAAACCTTCATTCTTTATTATAGCTGGAGGAAAATAAAGGCAATACCGAGTTCAAGCTAGGCACGGCGCTAATATATATATATATATATATATATATATATATATATATATATATATATATATATTGTAAGCACTATTAACGTACTTCGTCCTTTTCATTTGTACATAGCAATCATCACCTTCCCTGTTCTTCTACTTCTTCGCGCATGAGCTGGGGCGTTTGCTTTTTGGAATAAAAAAGCGCTTATATATATATATATATATATATATATATATATATATATATATATGCAGATGTCTTTCATATAGCTTTCGTGTATAGTCTTCCCAGATGAAATCATCTTGTTTGTTATCCTGGCGTTTTGACAGAACAAGAGACTTGTAGAAAATTCCACTTTCTCCGCACATTGTGTTGAACGCTGATCGTATCTTGCCCCCTCGAACCCCTAAATAAAAGATAAAGTAAGCTAGTGATAAAAAAGGAAGTGTCCCTGTGAGAAATAAATAAATAAATAATAAAAATAAATAAATAAATAAATAAATAAATAAATAAATAAATAAATAAATAAATAAATAAATAAATAAATGAAAGGTGGGGTGGTTAACCAGCGGTAGTTTTGGTTTGTTAACGGGGTGATGCTGCGTGGATTGAAATATAACTATAGTGGAGCACAAACGAAGTAAAGCGCGTACACAATCCAACGTTAGCTGGCAGATACGTGCTGGAACCTTCAGCTGAAAGCTCTCATCTCAAGCGTTTGCCCTAACGCGTGCAAAACAGAGCATCGCCGGGGGTCACATGCATTCACGGGAACGCGCACGCACGCCGCGTGGATGCGCGCGTGTACAGCTGGAGTTGGAAAATCGTGATCGTTTTGAACACGTATGGCCCAATTTTTGTCACCAAGGAAGGGAGCAACAATCTGTTTCCGCGAATCATGGTCATCATAAAAAAGAAGAAAAAAAGATTACAAACGCACGTTTCACATGTTTACGGCACAGGTATGCCGGCCAGAAAAACTCGAACAACTGTCGTTTTCTTTTTCTTTTTTTCTATTGCTTGGCACTTCGTAGCCAAGAGCATTTCTTTATTTTACGTTTTTTTTTAAATCTGCACGCACCTGGTACCGCAGCTTTCCTTATTTTGCTGATTCGTAGAGATTTGCTTTTTTTTGTTTGTTTGTTTTGGAGCACAGAGGCTCGTGCAGAACTCCGTGTGAGCTCCAAATTCCAGTACGCTTAAACAGTCCTCCTGCTTCCTGTTACTTATATCTACCTTTGCATGTGTATTTTCTGTTATGCACTTATGCACTTCCGTTAAACTGTATCAAAATGTTTTTAACCGTTTCTCCGGCTCGCAAGCAGCAATAGGAAATATCATCCACATCTACGTCTTTGTGGAGCGCAGTGCCGCCTTCTCGACTAAAGTGGTCAGTATACGCTTGAGTAAGCTCCTTGATGGTAGATGTAATGATTTGCTACTTCAAAACCACCGGTCTGTTACACTGCCTTGTGGTAGATATTGAAAGTGGTTGATATCGAAATTGAAGCTCTGGAATCGCCGATTAGCGTTCGTGGCGCGCAGTGCCTGTGCCAGTTGAGCATAGCTGCAGAGTAGCCTTTTATTATTTTGGTAGATCTCTGTGTATATGGGATCACTTTTGAAAGTAGTCCCGACACTGGGTGTTTTAGGTGGCTATAACCCTTGACCTGCACCATTACCTGCACGCACACGGACATTCAGTGACTTATTTGCTTGATATCTCACTGGCTTAATCATTTGGTTGTTTTCGTACAAAAACACCGAAAGTTGACGAGTTGGTATGTGCTCGTATTTATGGTTGAGAAGTTACTTTCGTAGTTGCTTAATCATTTGTTCGCTCGCTCACTGTCTTTAATTCATTTACTCATTATCTTTTTATTCACTCTTCGCCCTGTAGCCACATGACTCACTATCTCGCTCAATGATGATTTTCTCACTCATTTACTCGTTCGCTCACTCACTACCTCAGTAGCTCACTTACTCACTACACGCTCACTCAATCGCCAACTGACTTCCCTCTCACTCACTCACTCACTCACTCACTCACTCACTCACTCACTCACTCACTCACTCACTCACTCACTCACTCACTCACTCACTCACTCACTCACGTCACTCACTCACTCACTCACTCACGCACGTCACTCACTCACTCACTCACGCACGCACGCACGCACGCACGCACGCACGCAGGCACGCACGCATACGAAAACCGAGACAGACGGTGATTCCTGGTCCGTTACGAAGCCCACTAGCGCGCACATATCCCGCTTGGCGCGGACTCTATTCTTAGCGGCAACAGCTGCCGCCGCCGCTTTCTCTGCGCAGCCAGCGATGCAGGACGGCCATGGCTGCTGCTGCCGTCGCGCCCGGCGTTCCTCGAATTCCGTCTGCGTGCGGCGGTCGCCTGCCGTTCCCGCCTGGACGCCAGACAGAACGTGTGCGCCTGCGCCCGAAGCGTCTCTCTGAACCCTAGACGCACATTCGAGCCGCCGTTGGTTGTTTCGGCCTCTGCGGCACCTGGGTTCGGTATCGTGAAGCCGCTGCATGAGCCGTCAATCATATGCCGCGACAGAGCCGGGTGTCGTTGCTGCCGCGCGTTCCGGGCGTCAGGATAGGAACACGGGCACGCGCGCGCGTCGTAATGCCTGGGCAGCAGACGGGGATGTATGGAGGTCGGGGCGAACGGAGCGGACGTTTCACGTAATAAGTGAAATTGGTTTGCGCTGGAAGGAGGCGCGATTTCTTGTCGCCGTCATCGACGACAGCATTTTTAACTGTATACAAGGACGACGTCTTATCATCATCATCATCATCATCATCATCATCATCATCATCATCATCATCATCATCATCATCATCATAATAATAATAATAATAATAATAATAATAATATATAATTATTATTATTATTATTATTATTATTATTATTATTATTATTATTATTATTATTATTATTATTATTGGCGGGAAATATCGAGCGCCGACCAATCGTTAAAAACAAAAAGACTGAACAAGGTCCCCATAGCGGCACCGAAACGTCTTTTTGTTTTAACGATTGGTCGGCGCTCGATATTTTCCGCCATGAATTTTGGCCGACCAGACAGGCTTCCGTCAAACCCCTGATTTCATTATTATTGTTATGGACATGAATTGAACGGAGTACTGTCATCATAATTTCCGCTCATTTATTGCGTTAAATGAAAGTCCGGCATCTCGAAAGTCTAGTAATAAATGCTGGGAAGCCTATGAACACCCTAGATAATTTGATGCTATAGCTTTTTTTTACGTACAGACAATCTAGTTTTCACTTTCCAGGAGGTTACTGTGTCGTGACGTCATGACGTGAATTACAAGGTGGTCACGTGGGAGCAGGACATCGCGTCGTTCTGACATTCGCACCGGCTCGCTTGCTCGTCTGCCGTGCCGTTACATCGGGCCTCACAGCGAAACAGTTCTGAAACAGTTCGCGAAACGATTCTCGCCGTAAATGTACGACACACAAGTTTTCATGTCGCGTCTGCGTTTAATTATATCCGCTCCGTTAACAGTATTTTTGGACGCACTTCGCACCGGGTCCTATTCTGGACAGGTCTTGTAATGTGTGACGAATCGGGCCATTCGTGCTTCCTGTGAAAGAATGAAAGCTGGCCCACTCGTTGTTCTCTTTTTTGCTTCTTATTTTTGTCTCAAAGATACGACCTCGATACGAGCTCGATGGGTGCATTCGACTGATAATTGTGCGCACGTGTGTAATACCACTCGCCCTCAGTCTTCCGTTCGTGTCCATGTGCGCTACAAGGTCGATGCACAGCGAAAAAGAAAACGTGCAGCTGGTCAACATTTACGCGGTGCGCCTGCGAGATGTGCAGTGAGGTACGGAAAACCACGAGAGAGGGAGAGTTTAAACGCGAGAGATTGAGGACGTTCGTAAATAAGATCAGCGAGAAACTTGACCACGGCGCAAACTTGGTTGATGACCTTAGGTCCCAACAAAACGCACAAGCCTGGCACCATAGAAAAAAAAGAAAAGACCAACTCAAAACAGGTCGACTCTCGCACACAGCGAGCGACCATAGCTCGCCGTTGTTAGCAAAGGCACTGAAGCGCCTTCTGTTGACAACCATTAAGATAACACGTGCACCCAAGCGCATACCACGACATTGAAGGAGTTTAATTCTTCACAGAACGAACAAATATGTTCAACTTGCGCGCGTATACCGGGCCGTGTGTCCCAGCTATAACATTATAGCCAAGCTGATGAGCCGTATCCTGCACCATGTTTTTTAAAAATAATTTTTTTTTTCTTTCAACAGCTTCGCTAACGTTAGCTGGGACACCCTATATACTTCGCAACTGTCTCCCGAGTCCTCGTGTAAAATGGTCTCTTCCTTTGCACGTGTGTCGGAAAAGCGTTGTCGCAGGGCATCAATGTTGGTACTTGGCCTGACGCAAGCTGTACAACCGTGGCCGTAAAAAACTGTTCTAAATTAATGTGTGTGTGGTTTTTTTTAAACGAGACATTAGACTAGAGTCGAGCTTTCTCGATTCCGCTGCATCATGCGCTTGCGTACATGTACGCATCTCCTCTTCATCATCACGATCACTCTTGCCTTCTTTTATTCGAAATTACTCCTTCCTCAGCACTGAATAACAGGCTAAAGCGAAACAGCTCAGGCCGACCTTGCCGTCTCTCTGCAAATCAAGAACCTCTCACCTTCTTCAACACATTTACCAAAGCAACGAAGGTAGTATTAGTTGCGGTGATGATGATGATGATGATGATGATGATGATGATGATGATGATGATGATGATGATGGTGGTGGTGGTCATGACAACGATGATTGCGAGTACTGGCCTCCACAAAACAAAGTCGTGTCTTACGTCAGACGTTTTGAAGTTATTGTTCTGATTCAAGTCTTCGTCCTTAACAAATAGGTCTACTGGGCCCGTATTCACGAAACGAAAAAAAGTTATTGCACCGCGATTGTTCGTAAGAGAAGATGCCAGGAAATCGATCTGTCGGGTATCTTATTACCAAATGCGACCGGCCAATGGCGGAGAGCGTTTATGAACGAAAAGCTTCGTGAATTCGGCCCTGGATACCTAAGCAGGAGTTCACACCGTTCTGCTACAGTGGATGCATTCGCTACTCACCGAAAGTACACTCTATAGATTCATTCAAGGTTTACGCGATTAGCCCCCCAAGCGTGTCGAGCGTCACTGGGAGGCTGGCGGTGTTTGCGTCTGTACTCGGATCGATGCGATAACATTCTTGCAAAACCTTCCCGATTGCTTCTTCGGCTGTCTTTTGAGGCAAGCTGCGTCTTCTAATGTATCTCCTTTCTACTCGATAAGATGCAGTGTAAAATATTGTGCGTGTATCACCATGACACTTTCGCATGTGACCATACCCGCTCGTTACGCACGACATGGCGTTCCTCTTGCACATAAATTTACCCAGAAGGACGCAAAACACGTTGTTCTCGGGCTGCTACGAACACGTGGAAGAAGCTCGCGCTACCACTCATTGCTTTCAGCGGTGCGCTTTAAAGGAGTGTTGACATATATTTTTGAAATTGCAGAAAGTCTACCGTACGCTTCCCTCACCTATAAGAATGACACTTAGCAACTGCGAAGGATGGCAAGACGCTATAGAATCGTCGACAACGTTTGAAAGACTTTGGCTACACTATATATAGGCGCGTCTTGTGCCGAGCGACGACATGATAACAGTGCTAATCCGGTGAAAAACGGTCACGGGCTGAAAGTAAACATATTTGCGCCTGATATTATTAGTGGATTGTATAAGCTCTAGTCCGGCCTCACACCTTAATTGCTCCAGAAGATTCGCGCGAACTGTGAAAGTATTACGCGAAAGTGATCGGCCGAGAATGAGGCCCCCCTCTCTCTGTGTTTGCATGCACGCCGTTCAGCTTCCGCGCACCCCGGCTGTCACCAACGTTCGAGGTCACGAACCCGGGTGACGGCGCGTCTCGTGTCACGCTACCCGAGCGAGTGCTGTTCTGTGTCGAGCCGTCAGGAGACGCGCCGTCTCCGCTTGCGGCATTGTTTTGGAACGTGTCACCTGTCTGTGTCGCTCACTCGGCTCGTCCTTTATATGTATACGTATACATATTCACACACCTTGCTCCCCCCACCCTACCCGTTTCTCTAGCCACTGCTGCCGCGCCGATCAGATAAAGCGCCGTATCGCCCGTTCTGGTCCGCGTCTGCGGGGTTTCCTTTCTGGAAACTGAGTCACTTCCCTCGGCTGCTCGTTTGGAGCATCCCTTTACGCACGAGGAGCGTTGTTATTACGACACCCGCTGTCGCACGCCAGTGCAGGATACGTCCGTCCATCGATGCACACCAAGGACGCCGAAAGCACCGTTTCGCTTTTCAACATTGCCATGTCTTTTTCTCGGGCTTGTGCACTGACCACACCTGACCTTCTATAAGAAATGCCCAAAACATGGCGTCAACGATATGTTTCCGGCTGTGTGATTGCTTCCGGCGCGTGCAGTCACCGAAAGCATAGCCTTCGAGATTCATTTCTGTTACTCGGCTGGAGCCGTCGCTATAGGGCGTAGACTACTATGGACACCACCTATTCGCATTGGCACATAAACAGTTCTTACGCTGAAACTGTTCGCAAGGGCAGATGTTAGCCGTTCGTGATGTCGGGAATGTTATTAGCGAAGGTGCCCGGCCAATGCCAAACGGCACTCACGAACGAAAAGCTTTCTGCAATGTCGGTCAACGTGAGTCTCAGAAAAACTTATGCACGTCACGCAAAGATAAATAAAGTAAATAAATGCAACGACAAACAAACGTGTTCGCTGACTCTTGTGTCGTTCCGTTCACTCCTACCTACTCCTCCTCCATCATTTTGCAAGCCATGTCGAGCGCAGTGAAACGGTTGACGCCGCGGACCGTTGCGAGCCCGAGGCGCGGTCCTATAGTTGAGCGGCGACAGGGTCGGCGTTTTACGCTAACGACGCCATTGTGGGGGCAGCTAGCCGCAAAGCAATTCGCTAAGCGATGCCCTGGAGCCGTCGCTATACCAGCAATCGCATACCAATGCGGGGCCGGTCGCTGTCATTTGCTGGTTTGCGTTGCAGGGTTGACGTTCCGGGTTGCGCACATAAAGGGAGAACCTCCTCTGCGAATGAATTTGGTTTATTTATTGTTCTGTTAGGGGTTAAAGCAACTATACAAATAAAAATGGCTGGACCAATAAGAAAGCAGCAGCAGCAGGAAGCATGCAAATCTGAACACGTTATATAGGCTGTTTACACGCAATAGCTCTTTTGTGTATAGACTATACTATAAAGCTATAATGACGAGATTAAGGGCGTGTTCCAATTCTGGCCAGCATTGGAGACGGTCTGCGATGAGAGCTAATAAAGCTTCGAGCCCAAGTAATGGAACGCATCTGGAACCATGTGGAAGATGGATGGGTGGATGGATGCTGTGAGCGTACCCTTTAAAACGGGTGGGCTGCGCCACCAAGCTCTTGTTTTTATTTTAATAATGTCCTACCTATTTCTGTTTTTTTTTTAACACACAAAGAATTTCCAGCATCAAACTTTCTGAACCACTTTTGGGAAGTTGTTTTTGTATGCCTCCGTGGTTTGCGATCTCCCTACTTTTCTGCCACCAAACCTCCAATCGCCGTTTACTGTAATCTCTATTGCGGACATGTTTATTGTCTCTATTGCGACGTGACGCCACCTCGCGTCAACAGTAAATAGCTAAGAAAAGCCATATCGCGGTATTTTGTCACTTTGCGTGAACCTATGAAGAACGCAACGTAGCTTACATTAAAGGGGCCCTGAACCGCCCCTCGGACTTGGTGAAATAACATAGTCCGCGGGTAGCATATATACGCTGCTGTGAACATCTCAGCCAAGTTTTGGTGTCGGAGGCGGTGCGTGGAGCTCGCAAGCGGAGCGCGAAGCTACCTTTCTCTCAAACGCTCTCGTTTCAACAGAAGCCATGATCCTCACTTTCTTCTGTGTGTTTTACCAGGTAATAAAGAATATTCCAATACGCGGCTGCTATTGGTCGCTGCGGTAGGCTACACCGCGGCCGCCGCGGGGTGCCGCCACGAGTCCACTGGCTGCTCGCTGTGGACGACCGCGTTTGGCTTACGTTTAGCGCGTCGTAGGCACCAAAATCGGAAGTATGGCGTCTACGTTAACTCGCTGTGGAGAATCGCGTTTGGCTTACGTTTAGTGCGTCGTAGGCACCAAAATCGGAAGTCCTGGCGTCCAAGTTAACATCCAAAATGAAATTTGACCTGCGCGCCACGGTGACATTTCGAAGGCGGAGCGTTGTGGCCCCGCTCCACTCCGCCGTAGCCTTCGCAGTGCAAGGCATTGAAGGAGGAAGGGGAGCACAGCGGAGGCCGTGTTTGATTGCCAATAACTCCGCTTCTGCTGAACGCATTGAAGTAATTTTTGTGGCAAAGTATTTCTGAAATAGCCTATTTTCACTTCAAATGTATTTCTCCCCTTCGATGAAAATTGGTTCAAGGCCCCTTTAAGCGGTTTAGAAAATTAAGCGTGACTACGTTTTCTTGTAAGCAGATGATGTTTCCATCGCGTTAGCAAGCCTTCCGCTTAGCCGTCATCTTGTTTGGAAAGTAAAGTAGTGTGCATCGTTTCTGCATTTGATGGTGTCTGCGCGAAGCTGTCTCTCTTGCGGCTTTGTCAGAACTGGAACGAGACGTAAGATGGCTGCGTTCCATTTAACTGTCTACTTAGTCGTCCACGGCCAGTATTGGAACCATGGAGGATGGAAAAAGATAGGAGGGAGCATCGGGCACAACGCGAGTGAAGCCAAGAGTGTCGTCCCAACACGTGGTGAAAACGTCAGAGCACGGAGGCAACGTCTCGGAAAATCTCGATTCTTTGTGATCCCTTTGTGTTGGGCCGACACTGAGCAAAGGGACTGGCGTCACGGGGCGTTCGCTTGCCAAGGCTGGCCGCCTGACGTAATGTTCTCTCCTAACTTTTTCCTTCCTCCATGATTGGAACGCAGCTCAAGTGTTACCTATAGGTCAACGTTTGCGTATTACGTAATGTTAGACCGAGCGTTCACGAAAATGTCGTGATACCGGACGGTTAATTGGTGCCATGGCGATCACGTTTGTTGGACATACGTGGTCGAGGCAAAACTAATGCGACAGCAAGGAGAATGTTGTTCAATTACGCGGAAACAAAAGCTATTCTGCTCGCAACTAGACCGTTGCATGCTGGCATCCTCGGCTGCCTATAAATGTCAATTTCTAATCCGTCCCCTCCCCCTTTACTTTTTTTCTCGGTATCTCTGGAAAATGCAGGGACGCTGCTATTATTTCCAACAAAAAATTTTTTCTTTTCATTTTAGCCGCTTTACCGGTGATTTACAGCCTGCTTGCTTGCTTTGCTCGTTTATGGTAAACTGCCGGCGGTTGCTCGGCGCGTTCAAGCAAAATTCACGTTGATAAAATGCGCACGACTGCGCCTATCGTGACTAACGACGATTGTGTAGAACGCTGATCAAGCTGAGGGGCCGTGATTTGTCGCATAGCTTTCTTCCTTCATTCTTCCATTCCCTCTTTCTTTGTTTTGTTTTTATCTTTCTTTCTTTTATTTGCGCAGCCTGTTCGCATACAGCTGCTGAAGGCAAGACAGAGTACGGGTTGTGTTCGATAATGCCGCGCTCCTGTAATGACTGCCACAGTGGTACGAACAGGAGCAAAACGCTCAACGCGGGCACAAGCTGAACACACGCACTGCGGTTCTATAGGCACGGAGCCCTCCGGGTGAGGGTACACATGCGCAACCTAAAACGCAACCATGGAACTCCTGCTTCCGGCCCAACCGCGGGAACGCGCGAGCGATCGCGTGACTCGCTCGCTCCTGTTCAAACATCGGAAACGCACTTCCGCTTAAGCTCGCGCAGCCGAGCCGACAGCAAAGTGAGGCGAAGTTTACGACTTCCAAAACACAACTGCCACCCCAACACGGTTCCCTCTATATCTCTGTTTCGTTGAGTGACGTGGCCTTGCGCGTTCACACTGTAAACTCTCAAAGCCTCAGAAGCAGTCGAGACTGCGCTGTATAGACTTTTCCAGCGAGAGCTCCCTGGGCGTCACCACAGCCCCCTGGGTTCTGCTGTGAAGCGACGTGACCCGGCCCCCGCTGGAAAGCGATGCGGCAAGCGCAGCACTGCGATTTGTATACTCAGGCACAGCGGTACGGAGAGGAAGTGCTCTCTGCCCCGGATGGAAAAGTTCAGACGTTGCATGTTTCGTGGTTATGACACGAAATGAAACTCAATAGAAAGACACCGTGCCTCAAAAGCAGCTCACATTGATTGTGTGTCTGTCTTCGTGACTAACTCTTACGTTTCCCCAAAGGAGTTAACGTTGCCCTTTACGGATTACCGGGTTACCGGAAATGTAGACTGCAGTAGGCAGCATCAAAGCTTCTAACGCCATCTGGTGACTCAGAGTTATATCAGTGAACAACCATATTCTATTCAACGTCTGATTGAAGGCGTCGGAAGCGTCGCAAACTCTTTAACAGGGGCATTAGAGGTATTGCAAATGAAAATATGAATTTATAACATTCAGCTCTTTTTTTTAAAGTTTTCATCGACAAGCACAACTATGTTACATAAAAGCGTGTCTAGCGCATTCTCGTTGAACGAATAGTCACCAGATATCGTTAAGGCGTTTCTACTGTCGTCCACATGTCCGTAAACAGTAGGTGTGTTCGCAGAGCGAACTAATTGACTACGAATATTCGAGAGAAATGACCTCCGGATATCGAATCGAGCATTTATTTTTTTTCTAAATAGAATGAAATACAATATTTGTGTACAGTGCAATCAATTAACAATAAAAAGAAAGAAACAAACAATGAAAGAAAGTGAGAAAGGAAGAAAGGGATGCTTCATTACAATTCTTTATACATGCCTCTAATGCCGTTCGCAACTAAAAGACTTGTCAACTGAGCAGCTTGAGCTTGTAAATGAGAAACAGCTGATCTGATGCGCCATAACAATGACAGAAATAAAAGAACGTAACGTTACGTCACCAGACGCATGTAGACTGTTATGTTCATTGAGAGAGAGGTGCGATGCTACAGCACCGCATATTGTTTTAAATGAATGTAAAAAAAACAAGGGGAACAATGGGGCAGAACCCATCTCACGATGACTATCGACGGTAAAGCGTTTTCACTGAATCAACATAGCGAAACGAGTTATATACGAGGCGTGCACAGCAGCGGCACTCCTCTTACCCCTAAGAACACCCGGCGCCGTCTAGCGTCGCCGCCGCGAAGCTTGTGCGTGGCCTCCGAAATGGTTGGCGCATCGGTGCGTGCGAACGCTGTTAATTGCTCCACTTGCTTGCTGCACACTGAGTGGCACGTACTCAGTGAGCCAATTTGGCGAGAGGTTCATTGAAGAGTGGCACATACCCAGTGCATTCGTGGTGCAGCCTGCTATAATGCGTCGGGCTGCTGTCCTTGAGGAACGCCTGTGACGTGGGTTCGAGTCCGCTCAACCTGGAGAAATTTAAGGGATCTTTTTCGTCATTATAGAGCGGCACACACCCAATTACCTAAGTTAGCGTCAAAGACCTTCATTGAAGAGCGGCACACAATTACTGGCACATACTCAGGGACCCGAATTGGCATCGAAGAGCTTCGTTGGAGACACCAGCACTCACCGAGGGACGCATGCTCCAGTCGGCGTCAGAGGGTTCTTTTGAACAGCGGCACCTACCCAGTCCCGCCTTTACAGTGACTCTCGTATGCACACATTGTCACACTCAGTGACCCGAGTTGGTCCGCTTGTTGCTCTCGAGCCCTGTTATCTTATAACAGCAGCCCGATGCGCTGCCCATTCAACCACGAGGACTACCCAGTGACCCATGCAGGCGGGAAAACGGTTAGATACAAACATAGATACATACAAATATGCATAGATAGACAGCCCCCGGATAGTGCGTCAAGTACCCAGAGAATGCTAATGCATTAGTATAGACTCAAATAAAATGTTCTTATTCCTTATATTCGTACGGAAGCGAATATACCACAATTCTCGAATCGAATAGCAATAAAGAGTATTGGATTCATATTCGAAATTTTGAATATTCAGGCACACTAACACTAAGCAGGCATTCCGTAAAGGTAAACACGTTATGCGGAAAAGCTAAAGCTTTCTAATACCACATCTAATTAATTGCTTCGGGATTTCTTGGTCTCCGTCCCCCCGACCGCAGTGTCACTTTCTGGAGTGCACGCAATCGAGCTCAACGTGTCCTTGAAGGGCGCTGATCTGCATACGAAGAACAATGGGAACCCGAGGTCGCTCCTCCTTTTTGTCAGCCAACGTGGCGTGACTTCACGCCCACAGTACGCCCGGAGCACGAAGAAGGAACGCGCCATAGTACTATACATGTATAGGCGCGCACTGACAAGCAGCGGGGGGAATCGCTTCGTCCGAGCTCTGTTACGGCGCTAACGACGTGCGTAAAAGTATACGCCGCGGCGTCGCTTCATCGCTCACCGACGCGCCCTTGTGTGTGTGTGTGTGGCCGACACGCACACACACGCAAAAAAAAAAAAGAGAAAAAAATCTACGAAAGGCGGGAAGCAGGACGGTTCGGCGCAGCGCGGCTTTGACCTCGTCGAATGATGACCGCGGCCTGAGGAGAATGGCGCATGAATAGTAATGGCGCATATCGGATGAAGGAAGTCAGCGTGTCCGAGTCGTTGCTGCGCGCGGTCGTATTTATAGGCAGCGTCCCGTGGCTCAGTGTTTGCAGGGAACCTCGCCATTATTGGTGCAGAAACGGAGGAACTTTTGATTGACATTTTCTGAGTGGACGGTTAGACAAGGCAGCATCTTCGCGAGGCTCATTGTACGTTACAATGAGCATTGACTTCAAAATCGCGCCCCGCTTGCGTCGTCTGCTTAGGGGAGTGCCTGCTTTTATACGTCTTCACTATGTATAGCGCGTGTAGCGCACTCTGAATTAGTGAGACAAAGGTCTTGCTTATAATTTGCCTGTCGGGCCACTCTTCCTCTTCGTCGTATATCTGTCGTCATAACAATGCTTTCTCGTTCTTGCGTTGCATTTTGCGGGCAGTTTTACCTATACCATTTGTCACGAAAGCAACGCTTGATTGCGCCTTTGTTGCGTATAAAACAATCTGTAAGATATTCTTCATATTACTCATTGAGTATATAGATAAACGTTCCGCAGCCTGTTTCAACGCATTCAAGCGCCTTGGAGACCGGTACGCACAATGTTACGCCTGGGCTCTGTGAGAGGAGTAATGAATGTAGCCGCGAGAACGGGCAGAAATAGCCCATTCGAACACGGAGAACGTCCGCGCATTTAGGGCCGCGAAAATAGCGCGCAAAAAAAGCTAAGAAGGATTGCATCCAGCCTACATGGTCGTCGCGACGATGACTCGCTACAGCCAGACCGCTTCGGCGGCGGCGCGGGAGAAAATGCGGGTGCAAATGACGTCCGCTCTTTGTCGTCGCGGGCTAATTCAGCGCGTCCGGCGCTCTGCGGCCGACGGGACACTCCCCCGAGCTATGGGAAGGATCTCCGCGTTATATTAGACGGGTAAACACCGACGCCGATAATGTCGACTCGCCCGTTACGCCACTCCTGGTCGTGCTATATTCTCTGGGATCTTCTTGCTGCTCACTTCGGGACGCGTGGCGGGCTTTTCGCCCACAGGCCAGTAGCAAAATGAGTGAGCGAGCAGGAGGATATAGCTGCGGCGAGGCTTGTCTCTCTCTCTCTCTCTTTCATTCTTTCCGCTGAAATGAGGTGCGATGTGGGTATCCTAAGCACCGTGCAATGTAGCCATGACCGTTCGTGCGCAGTTCCCAGAAGGCATCGTCCTTTGCGTCTGCGCGGGTGTCGCTCTTCCGCGCATCTTGCGTTTACTTCCGCGGACGAGGCGCAGGAAGCGTCCTCACCCCCCCCCCCCCTTCCTCCTTCCCCCCCTGGTGGCGGACATCCGGTAAATGTCCGCCACAGTCATTATTGGGCGATTGGGCAGCGGGATGCCTCCTCCGTCAGCGCGCCGTGCGACGGCTTCTTCCGTGTGTGTGTGTATGACGAGAATGGCTCGTCTCTTGCGTACACCGCACACGTGATGGCCGGGTGTGCCCGCAAGACCGGTGGCGTGTTTTGTATATGTAGGTCCTGGATAATGCCGCCCATGAGAAGGATGCATACTGGGACACGCGGTTATGTGTGTCCGGGCAGTACCTCTTAGGAGAAAGTGCGTGTATCCATTGTTCGTGGAAGATCTCGCACTGTACAGAGCCCTTTCCTATAATGACTCTGCCTTCCGGCTTCGAGTGCAAGTAGCCAAGTTTCTTACACGAAAACAACTGACAGCGTCGGTGCGTCATTGTGGTTTATCGTTCGATTAGTGGCAGCCTTTAGAGTTTTTATATGTAAGTACTCGGATATAGTGGGACCTATTGCTTTGTTTTGTTCATCTCTTGCCTGCCGTGGTGGCTGGGCGGCTTTACGCCGTTCTGCTGGTGCGCGCGAGGTTAGAACAACGATTTCCGGCCGCGGAACGCGTATTCCAACGACGGCGAAATCCAAGAGTGCCGCTGAACTACGATGTCGGGGCATTCAGGGTCCGTGTTCCAGACCCTGAATGCGCTGCGCTTGCTGTTGTCGCCCTCCCTGAGTTGGGTCTGTTCTCGACCAATCAAGGCACGTCTTCTTCGATGTCCTCCTCGTTGCTGCCTTCCTGCTTGCGCGCCGTCATCGATGCGGGGACAATGTGCTTAAGCCGCATGCACAGCGGCAGGCGCAAGTGTAGACGACCTATTTACTTAACACGCCTGCTCAGAATCAAGTGATATACGTTTCGAAGGTCGCACCTGGGCGATATGACGTGGCCATGATGGAGTACGTTCCGGATTGGTTCTGGCCTCCTGGAGTTTCTCAACGTCTCGTGCCAGCTTAACGAGCGTTGTGCTTCGGCAAAGTCTCCTCGAAACGGTGACTTTGCGAGTCAGAGCAAGCGTTATACGGCGCGGACCGCCTTTGCGCGCTCTTTGCGATACCTTAGGCCGTGTGGTTTGCTGGAAGTTAAAAAAGGGCATTTGTGGGCAAAAAGTGCAGCGCCATAATCCATACGCTGTGTATGCTCAATTTATAGATCTCACTGAGAAAAGAGAATCTTCTATAAACTGCCTGAGGCCTATATGAACTCTGTATTTTTTTTTTTTTTGCGCCTATGTTTTCTATCGTTCTTATTCTATCGTTCGTATACTTTTCTTTCTCTGCAACGCTGGCGCACTGCAGCAAACGAACGCATCCAGATGAGCGGCTTGCACTGTGCGACATCGGGCGCCGAGTCGATTCTATACCGACCCTAATCTCTGGCGGCTGCTGGGCTGGCGCGTATTTTGGGTCTGCGTAGTGCGAGCGCGCCGCTCGCATTGATTGGGGCAGAGCGTCTGCGAGACGTTCTTCGGACGTCCCTAATTATCCGATAATTGCAATTAATCACCGAACGCCATCTCCCCCTCTCCCTTCACTGGCTATACGGCGAGGACGGCGATGATGATGGGGTGGCTCGTTAGTGTCTCTTCCTCTTTTTGCCTTGCCGTGCGCGTCAGCGCGGCCTCTGCAAAACACGCACGCGATCCGACGACAAGCGTCGTATGCGTGCCGTTCGGCGGCCGGATTCCATCGGTGGCCTCTTTTTTTCTTCGCGTTCGAGCCAATCTTTTCGTCGCATTGGCGTGATAGTCATGCAAATAACACCAACGGGAGGAGGTACATGAATAAAAAGGAGGACGTTGTGTATTCTGTCCGCTGCTCCTGTTATTTTTTTTAAACTCTCGCTGTTACCTTCTTCGGTTCTTTATCTGCTTTTAATTAAATTTTCGTTCCCCCCACTGATGACAGTCTGGATGTTCTCGATTTCACATTTTCGCCCGTTCTTTCTAACTTATGCAACATTTGAATTTGAGCAGAGTAGCAGGCTAGGATTGCTCTACCTCGGCCTGCCACCTCTGCCATTCCTCGAGGAATTTCGCTTATACTATCTCTCATATTTTAAACCAAAATTCGAACGCTATGCGAAATCTCTCTGCACATGCCGTCTCATCCTTGGCCGGTCCCCCACAGTGAGATTGCGCCACTGTTTCTGAGGACCGTGCGACAATGAAATCATACCATCATCATTATCACCACCAGCACCACCACCACCACCACTACTACTACTACTACTACTACTACTACTACTACTACTACTACTACTACTACTACTACTACTACTACTACTGGTACTTTTGTTGTTGCCTCTCTTCCTTGTCTTCGCTCGAGCGCGCTCCTACCGCTTCAACCACGCGTGGAGAATAACAAAACTGCGGCGTCGTTTGTGGAGCCGGCGGCGAGGTTACGGCATGGTGAGCAGCCGATATCGCTTCCGTATTTGCGTCCGCGCTCCGTTAATGAAGGTCGTCTCTCCCAGTGCGGCGCTGCCGCCGCTTGGCTGGCCATTACTCGCAGCACGCTCTTAAAGAAGGGAAGGCATCGGTGCGGTGCGGTCGCGTGCGTCGGGCAGGCATCCGAGATGCTGGCGTGGAGAGACACTTGTTTGTGGCGTGCGGTGCTGCTGCTATCTTCCTTGCGTGGAATGACTCTAGCCGGCGCCAGAGCCCTGTCCTGGCTATATATGGCCCGCCTCTGTGGAGAACGTACAGCCGCGATTGGTAGGCACGCGTCTTTGTCGGTTTCTGATGTACCACCTGTCCTGACTAGGTTTCATTCATTCATTCATTCATTCATTCATTCATTCATTCATTCATTCATTCATTCATTGGCTTTAACACCCCAAAGCAACGACGGAGCTACGAGAAACGCCATAGGGGAGAGCGCCGGAATAATTTTTCCCACTCGGGGTTCTTTAACGTATTCTACCGGTGCTATAACATATGGGGCAGTAACTTGGAGGTTAACAAAGAAGCTCGAGAACAAGTTAAGGACCGCACAAACATCGATGGAACGAAAAATGTTAGGCCTAACGTGAAGAGACAGGAAGAGAGCGGCGTGGATCGGATAGCAAACGGGTATAGCCGATATTCTAATTGACATTAAGAGAAAAAAGAATGGAGCTGGGCAGGCCATGTAATGCGTAGGCGTGGATAACCGGTGGACCATGAGAGTTACAGAATGGGTACCAAGAGAAGGGAAGCGCAAGTTGGAATTAGCTAGCGCAAGACAGGGGTAATTGGAGATCGCAGGGAGAGGCCTTCGTCCTGCAGTGGACATAAATAGTGGCGGATGGCGATGATGATGATGAACGCACATCTAACTAAATACACGAGTGTTATTGCGTTATTTCGCCCTCATCGGAATGCGGCCTTCGCTGTCGAGAATCGAGCCCGCAACCTCGAGCTGAGCTGCAGAACGCCTTAGCCACTGTGCCACCACTGCGAGTGTCGCCAAGAGTAAACGTACACAGCAGCCCTACGTGAACAGAGGCAGTTGTGTATTGCTACGTCACTTGTATCTCTCAGTCTTCAGTGTCTTGTCATTGATCCTAATTGCCTCGTCGAAGATTAATTGAGAAAATTTCTATTAATAACTTAACGAGCGAAGTCATGGTCGATGGACACATTCAGAAACTCCTGATCGAGTGTGTCTTATCAGCAACCTTCTGCTTAAATATTTTTTTCCTCCGTTGAAGTTCGGACGTAAAGCTCTGAAATGAATAGCATTGCTGATATGCTAAATAACAGATCGATCCAACCGATCCTCATTTGCCATGCCAGTGTCGATAAGGCTTGCCTGGGGCGCGACGGCCCGAACTCTTGCGGATCAATCGATCTTTCGACCGCTTATGTAATTTATTGAATAATTTAAGTGCGCTTATTAAAGCTGAAAATTAGAGGCTAGCTTTTCCGTGTGGCGTCGGTAGAATGAATTAACCATGTTATAATTTTATTGCATTTTTCCAGCACACACACAGGCGCTGTGTTCTTGCAGTAGGGCCAAAACGTCTTCTTTCTGCGCAGCAGTTGGATCGGGAATTATCGCGTCCTTTAAAGCAGCGGCAGCAGCATGATCAAATGCGGTAGACAAAGGTTGTGATTCGGTGTGAAGGGGTACCATGGCAACGAAAGAGGTTCGGGGTCAGGAAAGCATTTCACAGTGGTGCCCTGGGAGAGCACAACTGGCGAAGAAGTAGGGTTATGAAAGCGACGAACGCTCTACCGTCCTGAAAACGCACCAGGCTAGGAGTAATGCTAAGCCCACCAGAAATGCAGCGACTGCTCGGTGCAAGCAACGCATCACCATTAACAATAGTGTCGGAAGTCAGCGTTAAAATATGCTCATTGCCCGCGGGAATGAAACAGGCGGTAATCGTGACGAAACGTTGGCTGTGAACATCGACAGCGGACGAAGATTCAGTGTCCGTCATATGAATAGTGCGCTGACGACAAGAGATGAAAGCTGAAGCGGAGGACAGGAAGTAGCGGGATGTAGCGTACGTGAAGCTGGCGAGAGACCGACAGCGAGAGGACGAAGGAACCGGGCAGCACACTCCACCGCTTGTGAGACAAGGTTTAGGCAGTCAGACTCTAATTTATTCTCTCGAGCGAGAGCCCCACCACCAGGCCCCAAAACGGTGATGATGAGAATGTACAGATGAGAATATGAAGCGTATGAATCATGCTAATATATATATATATATATATATATATATATGGTACTTCTCAGATAACTCATGCCTCGTAATAATAGTAATAATCACAATCGCCAAGGCGTGTCATGGTGAAGCAGTGCGCCCCCAGCATTCAAAAACACTTAGCTCGGTTATCAAGAGTTGGCGGATGCAGAGAAAGTCGAGAGGGTCGCCTATTGGTACAGCTGCTAATGGTGTGTGCTGACGATGCAAGTCCTTGTATTCACAACCACCGTGATCGCACGGCTGTAAACGATGTGACTTCGCGAATCGCGGGCGATAATCGCATGCGAATCTGGTGCCTCGAACGGGACAGTTTCTTTTTTTTAGGGCGGGGGTAGACATGTGACGTGGTCACGTCTCGAAATTTATTGTCCGAGATTTATGTAAAAATTTCAGCGGTGAACGAAAGGACGCAAAAAATGCTATAGCTCCCGATGGGGATGAGTGATACGTTTCAATAAATAAATAAATAAATGAATAAATAAACAAACAAACAAACAAACAAACAAACAAATAAATAAATAAATAAATAAATAAATAAACAATACAAACAAACAAACAAACAAACAAACAAACAAACAAACAAACAAACAAACAAACAAACAACAAACAAACAAATAAATAAATAAATAAATAAATAAATAAATAAATAAATAAATAAATAAATAAATAAATAAATAAATAAATAAACAGGAATGCCTGCGGTCTTCCGCAAGTGCTTTACGCAGTACGGAAATCCAAAATCAAAAGAGGTGGCTGACAGATGGAGTAGCACACCAGGAATAAGGATTATAAACAGGGATAAAGTGCCTCAGAAAGGCTGACCAACGTTTCGATAGGAGGACCTATCTTCGTCAAAGGCGGCCTCGTCATCCTCGGCGGGTTAGTTTAAAGTTTTAACCCTTTAAAACTAACCCGCCGAGGATGACGAGGCCGCCTTTGACGAAGATAGGTCCTCCTATCGAAACGCTGGCCAGCCTTTCTGAGGCACTTTATCCCTGTTTATAATCCTTATTCCTCGTTACGCAGTACGTTGCGGGTCGGGATTTATTTTTCATCTTCCGCCTTAAATTATGTGTAAATTCTTATTGGTGAATGCAAACGCATTCAACGTGCACATGGTGCGTTGTATAGTGTATACTACGCCCCCTTACATGAATTTGCACGCCGCCTGTGACCAAGAACCCGGTTTCAACGAAGCGGTGATGAAACCTGGCATGGTATAAAGGCAGGTTAGTTTGATCGGGCGTATAGGAAAAAAAAATGATGGAAAAAGAAAAGCGAACGTCATTCGCGTGGCGGAGAAAGATGGTTCAGAAATAGCCTCGCCATAATAATAGGTAAGATAAAAGGCGCAGACAAATGTGCAAGGCTCGTTCATATACCACGGCCGATTTCCTGCAGTTGACGACTTGGAAGGCTGCCTGCGCTGTATCTGCGTCTCTTGGTGCGCGACTCGCTATGGGCATAGCGTTCGGGACGCTAATGACTTCAGACGTCGTCATCGTTTTGGTACGACTGCCCCGACCTCTGCTTTTTTTTTTTCTATCTTGGTTTGCGTCGTCGTCTCAAGATCTTGTTCTTCACTTGTTCTTGGAGTAACTGCCCTCGTCTTTTGCCCCCTTTCGCCTCAAGGTCCTGAGGGAGGCACATAGAGGGCGCTTGAGGATATAGATTAAACAAAAGCTGATGGCTGGCCCCTTCCATTGCTTTCTGTTGTTTAATATACGCTCATAATAGATGCGTTAGTTAGAACGACGACGATGACGACATCATCATCATCATAAACAACAACAACATTTAAAATAAAATAATTTTGCCATCGTCGCACCCTGCACACGAAGCATGCTTGTTTCTCACATCCCCATTTATTTTCTGTCTCGCGTCTTCAAGACGTCTTATTTCTCAAGACGTCCCTTCAGATGCCCCACTTGTTAACTATGGTATTTCTTATAACCTTGAGTTGCTTCGGAACGTTAAACCTAATAATCTGATTCGTACACTTTCACGCAATGGTTACAGTGATATCGAAAAAAAAAAAAAAAAACATGGAAATGTTCGACCCCCAGCAGTAATTTAGCCCAACCAGTTCGCGGTACACAGTGAGCTAAAGTTTAGTCGGGCTTGCAGAAACCATAGTTACGCAACACATTAACGTCTGTGCAAAGGCACAGAGTTGAGCGCCCGTGTGTATTTCATTTCCTTTTGTTCGCTGGACCGGACACGGCGGACATCCCGACCGTATCGTGATTCTGCACGCAAGTCGTTAACTTCGTGCTTCGGTGCGTTAATAGAGTACACGATATAGAATGACCAAGGGCTGACAGGTCTATTTAGTTTATGCCATGATAGAGTTATTCTTGCAGACTGACTAATGAAAAGGGATATCCGTGGCGAATTTCGGCGTCGCGGTCCCATGAACGCAGTAAAGAATATGATTCGAGGAGGCTCAAAATTTGCCCTCGCGTTATCCGAAGTATCTTCTGGACTTGAATTGACCATGCCTATCCTTCATGCAGCATTGAAGGACAATGCCATATTTGGATATTTTCTTTAAAAATTAGTTTTCGCTTATAATGAACGTCGGGTTCTACGATGAGGCGAAGAAACATTACCGCTCCGTCGCCGCAATAATGCCTTTAGGTAGCCCCACAGAAGCAACGTCGAGGCAACTGCGATGGCGACAGAGTTTATCGTTCATCGCAGCAGAAGCGAACGATAAAAGACCCGACAGCCCGAGTCGAACAGGTGGCCTACTTTCCAACCTCTGCATGCACAGCCGCCAGCGACGCTTCGGTAGCTATAATACTGGCGCCCTCTCGCGGTTACATAAGTATACCCAGTTCATTAATATTAACTGACGTAAATACGCTGCCCGCGGAATAAAATAAGAAAAGTATATATATAACTCTTGCACTGATTAAGGGGCGCGAACTGCCTCGTTCGCTCTGTCGTGCGTGTCGCCTTCGTCTCGAGAAAATCCAGTCGCCGACGGTGGGGGCAGAGCGGGCGACCGAGCTGGGCTCAACACCTGGTCTGGCAAAAGCGTGCAGCGTGCTATAACGCTTGCCAGAGCTGGCTTCGGCTAATCAGATGCATAATTCTCAATGTTTGCTTGCGATGTAAGAACGCCTCGGCAATGAGTGACGAAAAGCTTTATAGATACGGCCCGCGCGGGGCCGAATCCATAGCACTTCTTGTTCTTATTAAGTGCGGTTTGCCATTGGCCGCGGCTGCCTTCGCTAATGATATTCTCGAGATCACGACTGGTTGGCATCTTCTGTTGCGAACAGTTCTAACGTAAGAACGTTTCCGTGTTTTGTGAGTATGGGTGAGCCGTCTTACTGCCAGGTATGGTAATTGGCCGGTGCGCGCAAGCGCGCCAATCGAGAAACTTTTCTTACGCGGAAAGAGAAGAAAGGGAACCGAGGGGCAAATATTTTTGTCACTCGCAGCCATATGAAGTCAACGGATAATGAAGACAAGGAAACGTAAGGGGAAAGTTATTTGTTGTTTTTAATTGAAATGTAGAAATGATAAGGTAAAGGCAAATGAACTTGGATTAGCCCTTTGTGGATTCCACTTCTCTTACCGGTCGAAGCGAGCCGTATAACTTTTACAGCGCTGCACAGTTATCTTCCCGTTGGCCTCGGCGCGGCTGCCCTGCGCTGGCGACGCTGACGTCGGCGCGGTGATTCGCGGTCAGCGGATGCAAAGCGTGAGGGGGGTTGGAGAAGGCCTTTAGGTGGCTAGCGCGTGCTAAGTGGCGGGCGCTAATTACTCAATCATTCATCGAGTCGACGACCAACGCCCCCCCCCCCCCCTCCCCCCTGCTAACCCGTTCGACTATTCACGGGCAACTCGAGGCCGCCTCTTTGCATCGTCTCGCTGGCGTCGGTAAGCTGCGTGCGGCCTCTGGTCGGCGAGTTGCCGGCATACTTGCTACAGTATCGCTCACGCCGCATCGGTTGTGTTTAGGCGCAGGAGCTCACGCGAAAGCAGGCGCGAAGGATATAGAAGTGGCCTCTAGGTTAGGTTCTTCATCCTGCCGTGAAATGATGCTGATGTTTCTTTCTTTCTCTCTCTCTCTTCTTTTTTTTTATCCCAGCGTTTGCTAACGCATGCACGCGTCACTCCTAAACGCACCCTTCGTAGCTACCGTACCCTTCATGGTCGACTCTCATGGCGTGGGGGCTGGGGCAACCGTATACAGTTGTAGTTCTGATTTCTAAGCCGCGAAGACCTAGGCACCTGGTTTAGCGGTATTTGACTACAACACGCCATGGATCCATCATTCCTACAGTGCTCACCGGTCTCAGCGTCTGCGGTCACCTAGTTTGGTTCGGAATTCGAATAGCCGTTTGTTTTGACAAGCAGAAATTCTGGGTTTATTTTCACATGTTTGATATTCGTGTTTCGGCGAATTACCGAGAAAGATTTAGCTCATACCTTCATTTTATAAAATCAGTTTTGCGGAGAGAGAGAGAGAGAGAGAGAGAGAGAGAGAGAGAGAGAGAGAGAGAGAGATAATTTCATAAGGAGAGGACTGTTGCTATATTTATTTCGGTGGTTACCGCAAAAGGTAGCTCGCAGACCGCATTATGCAAGCATCGCTGAAGCACATGAATAGCTGCACTGCCGTGCCAGAGTAACCTATTTTCGCCGCACCTTAGTCCTTTCTTCTAATGGTCGCTAATTGAGGCGATAATTAAGCGCAAGCCGGCTCCCCTTTTCTTTTTTTTTTTTGCTCGTTTCTTCGTCGCTGACACCTGCAAGTTTTTTTAGCAGCTGCTGATGTCGCTCACGCCTACGCAAAGATTACATTCACTTCTTGAGCTGCTAAATTATCTCTGCATCACGTGGTCATTCTCGCTACGGAAATAGTATGCGCCGAGGTCTCTCTTCTCTCTCCCTCTCTACAAGCAAGCATTTATTTTCTTTTATGCCACTCATATTTCGTCTTTTTTAATGTAGTTGCGTTTGGGAAGCTACTAGCTTAGCCCCTCCTCCTCTTTCGTGGTTGTTTCACACCGTGCTTTTCGTTAACAACGGTTTTATTTAATTTATTATTATTATATTTTGTTACATAAGCTTTATTTCTGATGTCTCGCGCCCCATTGCCTGATTCACTTATGAACCCTAGACTCCGCAGGTCTCAGTAGATCAAGAATTAGCGCCGTCGTGGTCTCGGCTTTGTGCAGGGCGGGAGCAAATGACGCTGAAATGTGGAGGAAAAAGAAAAGTTAGGGGAACTGTGTTATTATTACTTGGCTAGCCTGATGGACCAGAGCTCAAACACCATCATAGACGGAGCCTTGTGATTGTCCAAT